>NC_056744.1:1180248752-1180276252 GCF_019279795.1 Protopterus annectens | reverse complement strand
TCATTTTCCTTAGTGCTGTTTTGACTTATATGGTGGGCTCCTCCTCTTCTCTCATCGTAGGCTGAGTCTGGAGCAATACAGCTAATATAGGGTTTTCTCCATTCAGAAGCTGCTAGAAGTACTCCTTCCATTTGCCTTTGTTGTCCTGTAGACTGGTGAGCAAGTTGTTGCTGGCACACTTATGAAGGGTGTTTGACTATCTTCTTTATCATTTTGTCTTGCAACCTGATATAGTTTCTTTGTGCCATCTACTGAGTCACTTTCCAGAAGCTAGTGGAGTGCCTCTGATGTCTTGTTCTTTGTTACTGCAACTCCTTCCTTAGCTCCTTTGTTAACCAACCAGCATTCCTTCCTCACCTGGTGGTCCATCTTTCCCATCTCCCACATTTTCCTACACTCCTACTTTCTTTTGATGACTTCCTCTTCCACTCCCAGTTTTCCTTATGTACCTTATTTCCATACTTACCTCGGCAGCATATTTGTTCTGTAGTGCTCATACGTGCTGTTTTGAGGTACTGCCATTCTTCTTCAGATCCACCTATTTCTTCTTCTTCTTGAGGTACTAGAACCTTGAGGAATTCCTTGAACTGTTGTGGTTTATCTCCAGTCAGTTTCTGAGTCTTCAGCCCATTATCTGTTGACCTTAGAACTTTCATTGATCATTGTTTGCAGCTGATTCTGACAATCAGTGGTTTAAGCTGTGGGCCAACTATTCCATTGGGAATGACTTTACAGTCTCTGATTCTTCTCCAGTGCCCTTTCTTTGCTAGGAGAAAGTCTACCTAAGTTGCATGGTGGTCACTCTTGCATTCAGTCTTGTAATTGTCTCTCTTTCTGAACCATGTGTTGGCTACTATGGAGTCATTTGTCAGATAGAAGTCTAGAATTAACTCTTCTGCTTTATTTCTGTTGCCCCACCCATGTGAACCCAGGCAGTCCTTGCATCCTATTCTGTCTGTCCTGATATGTGCATTCAGGTCACCCATTATCAACACCACTTCATGTTGTCCTGCTTTATCTAGTAGGCCCTGCAAGTGTTGTCTGAATGTACTCTTTTCCTCACTGCTGTGGGGCATAGGCTGAGATTATAAATTCTGCCCTATCATTAGTCTGGAATCTAATTACCACCTGTCTGTCACTAATTCTAATATCTCTCTGTGCCTCTCCTTCACCACAATTCCCACACCATTTCTAGCCTGCCCTCCTCCAGAGTAGTAGACTCTGGATCCCAAGCCAAGTGACTTTGCTGCACTGCCTTTCCATCTTGTCTCTTGGATACATAGTATGTCCAGCCTCCTCCTTCCTATCATATCACCCACTTCCAGGGTCCATCCTGTTGGTGAACCTACAATGAGTGTAGCAGTTCTTAGTTCATGTTTGGCAGATTGATTGGTTTTATGTCCATCTTTCACTCAACAGAGCTATCTCAGGTAACCCAAGCTGATAACTGGACACCAGTCGGCCAGTAGCTTATTGATCTAGGTATGTTGGGCTTTATGGTAGACACACACTGTCCAATAGGGGCACATACACCCCTCCTACCATTAGCATGGGTTCCTGGTGTAGGTTAGAGTAGGCCTTGTCCACAATCCACTTATCACTGGCAAATACCCATGCCCATTTTGTGACATTAGTCAATACAATAAAATCACCTAGTGCCGTATTCTACACCATCAAGACCATCAAGTGGCTAGCCCTGCCACTGTATCCAGTCTGTGGTCCATACAACTCTTCCCCTATAGGGCACCATCTGTAGTCTGTGCTGCTGCCCATAGCTCCATTCCTAGCTGAGTTTGAGATGGAAACATTCAGCATATTTTTTGAAGGTGGGAGGAACCCTACAGAGACATAGGGAGAACATTTAAACTCCAAACAAGCATTAAATGAATGTCAGGATCAAACCTTGTACCTTATGCAAGGCAGACAAAGACCTTAACCATTATGCAACCTGGTCTTCCTCTGGTGATTTAACTGTAGCAAGCCACTTGTTATATGTTTAGCAAGCAGTTTGCTTACAATTTCTTTGAGTTAAGAGGGCGCCAGATCAGGGAACTGTACAGGGCTCCAGATGACCTAGCTATTGCTCTCCCCTTGTTAATTTTATATGTGCTATAGCAGATTTTAAGGCAGGCCAGATCACTGGCACTGACCCATGGGCTCTATCTAAAATTCTCAAGATTCAATTTCCAGAGCAAACCCAGAAATGAGTCTGCATGTGAAATATAAACAAGTGTTCTTCTTGTATCTATCAGCATTCTCTGCAGTCAGTATAAGTATTAATTACATTGCTATGTTCTTTGGTCTCAAAAGCTACAGTAGATCTCACCAAGACCAGTTGTCAGAATAAGTAATATACACATTTATATTTATACAGTAATTATACACACTAGTCACAGTATTTAGACTTGCACATTGACCACTGGTCAGCCTGAATTTTTGATAATTGTCAACAGGATCCAAGTGGGGCGGCCGTGGTAGTGCAGCAGTTAGTGTTGTCACCTCACAGCAAGAGGATCTCTGGTTCAATCCTCGGCTGGGGTGCCTTCTGTGCAGAGTCTGCATGTCCTCCCTGTGGTCACATGGGTTTCCTCTGGGTGCTCTGGTTTCCTCCCATATCCCAAAGACATGCTGTAGGTGGACTGAACTCTCTAAAAGAAATTGGCCCTAGGCGTGAGTGCGTGTGTGTGTGTGTCTTCTGTGGAAGGTTGGGCGCCGGGCTGGCAGCTCGACACCGTAAAACCCCACTGCCAATCATGAGCAGACAGGTGATCCACTGTGGCAACCCCTAACTAGGAAAAGCCAAAAGAAGAAGGAGAAGTCAACAGAATCCAAGTACTGAGTGCAGCTTTAAGAAAAGGTAAGCAGTAGATCAAACAGAAGTGGCAACTTCTAGTATTTACACTTTATTAACAATTGCTATAGACATTTTGTTAGCATATACTTTATCAACAAATCAGTACTTGTAGCCTTGATATGGGAAGTAGTGATATTTTATGTGTTACTGTTGGGAGCTAGAATGAGAACAAACTTTATTTACAGGTACTTTGTCAACAGATCAGCAAGTATAGTCCAGAAGTGAGATATACAAATATAGAAGAAATGTATAGCTTCTAGAAATCTTTGAGACATAGCCTGGCCCTGAGGTAAACAGGATGGAGCCCTGATTGCGACCCAGGAGACTTGGAATTGATTAGTGGCCCCAGCATTGGTGGAGCCAGATAGGTAGGGAAAGGTGTGAAGGACCAAAGCCTGCTCATCTGTTCCAGGGAGGACAGGTTCTTCATGCATTTGGGGGCACAAAGGGCAGGGTCTGAATGCATTTGGAGGCACATAGGTCAGTACAATCGTCCTGGTGGAGCCAGGAGAGACAACCACTTATGCCATGAGAGAAGGTGCACGACTGCTTGCAGATGTTAGGGGATACCCTCCACATATTGTTCATTTCGCATCCCCTTCCTAATGCCTTGCCAGGTGCACATTTAATAGGGCTAGGAGAAAAAATAAAACTTTTAAGCAGTCCTAATGTCTGTGTCAGTATGATCCCACCCTCTGTTTCATGTCTCGCTTGGTGAAGGAAATGAATAGGCTGATAGTCCAAGATAGACCCTGATGTAAAGCAGGCATTGGAGGCAGAAATTGTCCAAAAAAATGTTTATAGGCTCATAGGTAAGTATTAAGCTAGTTGACCTTGAGGGACATTTTAAGTCTAGCCAATTTCCCTTTTTGTGCTGGAATTAACCAATCCTATTTAGTTAAATATTGGCCTTACCCATCCCATGGTCAATAATTATATCTTACCCCACATGAGAATAACTGGGATCATACTGTAGATAATTTGAAGGGACACATGCATGAGATAAAGCATTTAGGAGCTGCCTCTGTCCTTTAGTAGTATAGGAGGCAGTCCTGGAAAAACGTACAGTTTCTGCATGTTTGAAATGCCTTTCTTGGAAGATGCTTTTCATGATACTTTTCACTTTTGCTTGGAGAACTTTTTGATCTGCATACATTATGAGTTGAGCCTCAGTTTGATATGTTTCACAAAAAAGACATGGTCACTCCCGGCACTGACCCTTCTTTCATGCCAATAATAGCTGCTGAGTCTAACTTTAACAGTATATATATTTGTCTACATGTTTTCTGCAGTACAAATAAAATACAATAACAAATTCAAATGATATATCTCATGGACCTATACCATCAATGGAGAATATATATTGAGAAGACAGTGTACCTCCGGAGATAGCCAGCCTTTTGTTGATTTCTTTCATAAAAGGCTTGGATGGAAAGTGTTGTCAGTTTAGTCATATCACTTTCTGACTGCATCAAGGGTGTGGCTAATTAGCATTTTAATTATGTTAGGGGACTGTATTGTACTGCTGTGTGAAACATGTCAACCACAGCAATATAATATGATACTATGTGAGATATGTCATTTCTTCAACATTTGATTTGGGGGAGCCTTTGCAGTTTAGACTATCTGTATGTTGTTCAGACTATGAGTTTATTTTTTCAGAAAAATGAACTGCATGAGTTACTCCCGCAATGAATCCACCTCATGGAATAAATTAAAATGCTGGACACTTAAAAAGTAAAGATTAGACAAGGAATGTAATTTGTTTTAAAATGTGTCATGCTGCACATTTAGTGCCCTAATTATTTGTATTTAACATCTGAAGTCAAGAAAAGTTGTTGAGTTTAGCATAAACAGGAATTCAGCAGAAGTGAAACTGTCAGCATATTCTGGTCTACGCATCCGTGAAAAATCTGGCAGATTTAACTGTTTGTTTGCTGAGTAATTCTTTTGTTTTATGTTGATGAGGAGTCTGTTCAAGAGCAGCGGTATCCTCTGATATACCTGTCCCTCCCAAACAGTTCTATTGTTGTTGGAGAAGAGGTTATTATTCCTAGACTGGGTATTTTGATGTCATTTGACTTGTGGAATGTGCAGTAAATCCATCAGTATTATATTGAAAGATGCCTTGTATGCATACCGCTCAACCTCTTAGAGCAATAAATCTGGACAAAGCCATAAATAATGGGGGGACAAAGGCCCAAAAAAAGGGACAATTTTTAAAAATTGCTCTTACAAACTTAGAAGTTGATAGCATAGTAAATTTTGCTTTAACATTAATTTGCTGAAGAGTATGAAGCTTGAAACAAAAATGTCTGTCATTATTTGCTGACTTTAATCTTTAACAATGTGCCAGTAATTTGCCAGAAAACCACAATTTTATGAAAAACTGACCAAAAATATGAGGCAAAAATCTGAACATTCTGGGAAAATCTGAACAGCGGAGAGGTATACTTGTATAGCAGACACAGGTCATTTCTTAGCAGTCTGTATGATACCGATTACAGTGACAGGACTTTGAGTCAGTCCATGTAATACATGTTGCTTATCCTTGTATCCTTTTAGTAAAGTACAGTAGCGTAGCTAGGGTGGGGTGAGAGGGGCAACTGCCTGGGCGCAAAGTATTGGGTGGTGTGGTCAACCGATTCCTATATCTAATACAATACCGGCTTTTAAAAATCAACATTGCATTTGCGGTCAAACCTGAGTGCTGCAGCACTCCATGTGTTGTCTAAACTGTACCAACTGCTTGCTACTTCGTAGCAAAATGTTTGCTACATTTAAAAAACATTAACTAAAATCTGAGCACTGAAATGTTCACTGCAGGCAGGGTATAAACTGTAGCAACTGTTACTACAGTTTTTAAAAAGAAATTCTTTATTTTTCCTTATTTTTTAATAAAATAAACAGGACCTGAACAGCTGGGCAGGAGGGAAGGAGGGGCAGCTGGTCCTTTTTTCCAGTAATAATAGAGGTACAGTAAAGTGCTTCTTTTTTTTTTTTTTTTTTGGCTCTTGTTGAATGGTTGGGGTACTGGTTCATGGTACTGGCACAGGGTGTGGGCTGAGCCATCTATGCTTCTGATAAGGTATTATTGTTGCATGTATCTGGACAGATACATGACAAAGGGACATTTTAGTCAATGGCTGGCCTAATGAGGTCTGAGTAAAGGGGGATACATTATTTTTGTTTACAAGCTGTGTAGTATAGATGTACTTTCTTACAACAATGAGCACATGTTGGTGAAAAGTTGGGCTACTGCCCACATAAGGTCCTAAATACCAAACAAATGGGTCAGCTCTCAGGGGCATATTGTTAATGTGGTAGTTCCTGGAATAGATGACTTCCCAAAGGATACAATAATGCATTTTTGGGCATTTAGTTTCAGTGCATGATTTTGTGATCAGTTATTTATTTGGAAAAAAACCTACCTGCAGAATGACAAAGTCATTTAGAGATTCAATGACTGCTCCTAGTTTGCAGTTATCGGCAAACCTAGTTAGGCAGAACCCTTTGATATTTGTTTTCAGAGAAGTATATGCCAAACAGTAGAGTTCCCAGCACAGAACCCTGGGGGACTCCACTATTGCTTGGTCTCTTTGTTGAGGTAACTTCCCCAGTATTGATTTCCTGCATCTTACCTGTAAAATCAGTTGATAATCCAGAGGGTAACATAAGGTTTTATTCCCAGTTTATTTAGCTTTTCTACTATGCCTGGGGAATTGTGTCAAAAGCTTTGGCCAGATTGAAATATGCAGTATGTACGATTTGGGTAGTTTTGCCTTCATCCATTGTTTTGGTGACCTTTTCAAAAAAATCCACCAGACTGTGTAAGCATGACCTGCCCTGGATGAAGTCAAACTGACATGGGTCCAGTGTTTGGAGGTTCCCTGTGTCCCGACTGATTAGTTCCATGATAAGTCTTCTCTTGGCTTTCCATATGAAGCTGGTTAAAGTTATGGGTCTATAATTACCTGAATCTGTGGAAGGTCCTCCCTTATGCAAGAGAATGACTGTAGCTGTCCTCCACTTGCTTGGTAGAAAACCCGCATGGAGGCTGGGATTGAATATTGCTGTTAGGGGTATGGTTAAATCATGCTTCATGCTATCTAAGATGCATCCATGGATATTTTCAAGACCTATCAATCCAGTATTTTTAGCTCTTTATAGCCCTTTTAGGACTTGCTCTTCTGTGATAGCTGGAGGCCAGCCAGTTTCATGTATATCTTGAAGGACAGATGGAGGGGAGAGAAGGGTAAGGTTAGAGGTTAGCTATATCTTCAGCCTCAGTGTAGGTATCATTTTTCACAATCAGCATTGCTTCATTGTGCTTTTGAGATTACGAACATAACTAAAAAATGCCTTGGCATTGTCTTTGGCTTGGGTAGCTATTTTAGCCTCAAACTTGACTTTGGTGAATTTTATTAAGCTCCTAAATTGCTTGTTTATTTCAGTGACAAGGGCTCTTACATTCTTAGAATTGCTTTTTTACTTTGGTCAAAATTCTTTTCTTTTCTTTTTTTTTGTATTATAAAGCTTGATGTTATTATGGTTCTACCATGTGGGTTTGTTTATGGGTTTGCCTGCACTCATTAATACAGGGTAAAAATGCATCTCTGCAGCTGGTTGCATGCTAGTATACTGTGGTGGTGTACATTTCTGCATATTCAGTAAGTTAACTGGATTTGGTGGGAATTTGAAGCTTGCCAATGTATCACTGAGGAGTAGGTAGTTTGTCTTAAATAAATTTCTAAAGGTACCTTGGGTGGAAGGGATCCTGGTTTCAGTTTTATTTTGAAGGAGACTGATTTATGGTCAAACCTAACAAGTGATGAAGATATGCAAAGAATTTTTATTTATTTAACATTTGCTAACTGGGAAAGTCCAACGCGGAACAAAGCCAATTTTCATCAGAGGCCTGGGAGAAATGCTTCAGATGCATGTCCTTGCAACATGGGAAGAAACCGGAGCAAACCCACACAAATGCAGACTCTGCACAGAATGCACTCCAGCTGAGAATCAAATGCTGTGACAGCAACTACTGCTGCACCGCTGTGCCATCCAAATAATGGTACAAGATGCTCAATATTAGTAAGGACAAGATCCAAGATGTTATTCCATGCCACCATAGACTTATACTCCCCAGATATAGTCGTCCTGACAGAAACCTGGCTAAAACCTCACATTACCAGTGAGCAAATACTCCCTACAGGTTACGGCATACTAAGAGTAGACCGGCTAAACAAAAAAGGAGGTGGTGTAGCTATAATATTTAAACAACATCTAAACATCCAGATCTTAAAATCATCAGCTCCACAAATAGGCAATGAAGAAATAATATATACCAACCTCAAAATTAACCGAAACAAAACCATCAACATAATTGGATGCTACTTCCCACCTGGCCAAAACATCCCTCCACTAGAAAACCTCCTCAGCTGGTCTACCCACCATCTCCCCCAAGAAACTATTATTTTAGGTGATTTCAATATTGACTGGCAATCCTGTTCTGGCAACAATCCAACCCATCATGTACACCTTCATGGCTTCACCCAACTAGTCCAGTCACCAACAAGGATAAATAAAAACTCCAGCAAGCACTCTACCCTGGATTGGATACTAGTCAGTAAGATCCCCCAGTCATATATAACAGGCTGCTTATCAGATAGCCTCAGTGATCACTCCCCAACATTCCTACTCAAAAAATACCTGTACCAAGCTAAACCTGTAGTCGCCTATCGTCAAATCGTAAAAATAAACTTTAACCCACTCACATTCATCTCATCCCTCAAAGAATGTAACTGGCATGCTCTAAAGTACCTCAGTCTAGATGACGCAGTTGAATCTTTTAATACTACCTTCCTGAACATCCTTAATTACCATGCCCCATAAGATTTGCCAGAACCAAAGCACAAACCTCCCCATCGCTACAGAAAACCACTAAGTCAGAAATGAAAACAGGGATAAAGCCTGGGAGCACTGGCAAAACCAAAACCCCTGCAGCTAGACAGAAATTCCTAGAACTACATAATAGAGTCAAAAAGCTAATAAAACGGGACAAATTCCAATACTACCAGTCTGCCCTAGACTCCTCACAACACAGCCCCAAACAATTCTGGTCCTCCATAAACTCCATCCTCCACCCAGGTAAAGTCAGTACCCCTCCTCCTAACATCCCTCACTCCTCAGAAAATATTGCTACCTCATTCAACACACACTTCACCCAAACCATACTATCACTAGCTAAACAACACAACCCTCCCTCCAACCCACACCTTCAACTAGTAATCTCCCACTGCCTTCTCTTTTCTCCTGTACCTACCTCCAACATAAAAAACTCTTAACTAAACTTAAACCCACCAAATTAGCAGCAGACAACCTCCCAAGTGAATACCTACAAATGCAGCTGATGCTCTTGCCTACCCAGTATCCATCTTGATTAACCGATCTCTGTCAGAAAGTTACGTTCCCACATTGTGGAAAGTCTCACATATAATTCCCTCCACAAAGGCGGACCCTCTGCAGAACTAACCAATTACCGCCCATAGCTATTCTCTCTCCACTCTCCAAAATACTAGAGAGATGCATACACTCTCAGGTCTCACACTACCTCCTTACTAACAACCTCCTTTCCAGTACTCAGCATGGTTTCCGACCAAACCATAGCACCACCACTGCCTTACTCTCCTTTACAAACACTATCCTTCAGCATAAAACAATGGCTATCTCTCCTCTGCTACTTTCCTAGACCTATCTAAAGCATTTGACATGGTCCCACACAAACAACTTATCTCTGTCCTCAATAACCTATCCTTCTCACAATCAGTCACCAACTGGTTTCAGAGTTACCTGTCTGACCGCCAACAATCCGTTGTATGGCAGAATGACATATCTCCCCAACTACCTGTCTCCATAGGGGTTCCCCAAGGATCCATCCTTGGACCCCTACTTTTCTCTGTTTACACCAATAATCTAGCCTCTGCCACCAAACATGGCGCACTCATCCAATACACAGATGACTCTACCATCATCTGCTCAGCCCAGTCCCTACCCAAACTGCAAAAAGTCACACAGGAAGCCTTTTCCTCTGTTGAAACATGGTTATCCGATGCCCAATTAATACTCAACCCAAACAAAACTAAACTACTCATCTTCCAACCCACCAAACATACTCAAAACAACTCTCACTTTAACATCACAGCAAAAGACAACACCACTATATACCCAACTGAACACACCAAATTGCTAGGAGTGGAAATAGACAATAAACTAAAATTTGACATTCACATATCCATGACCATAAAAAAAGTCCACAAAAAACTAGAAGCATTATACAGAGATAAACAATTTCTCACCAAAGCAGCAAAGATTTCAATAGCAAATTCCCACCTTATCTCCACCCTACTTTATGCCTCTCCAGTATATACCAACCTAAGGCAATGTGATCTAAACAAGCTAGAGACCTGCTACAACAAAATCGCAAAATTCGCCACAGGGGCATCCTACCATAGTCACCACTGTCTCTCACTTGCTGAACTGGGCCGGCTTGAACTCCCTCACCTCCTTCAGTGGTATCAACTCTCACTCACCCACAAACTAGTAAACCATCCACTAAATGTCCCATCCCTCCAGAATCTACTCCAACCCTATCGCACCACCAGACCACTAAGATCCAGCAACAAAAATCACTTGCAGATCACTAAAGCCAATAACTCTGCTGGTGAAGCACTATTCTCTTGCGCCATAGCCAAATTATGGAACTCACTCCCACCCATAATTACCTCCATACCATCATGCACCAACTTCAAAACTTTATTAAAAGCGCACCTAAAAACATGCTGGCTATGCCCTTGCAACTCCCACTCTAATATCATCCACCCCATCCAACTACTACCTTTCTTTCACCTCCACTAACTACCTTGATGATAGCAAGCTCAGATGCTCATAAGCCTAGTACTTATTATACAGCAGGAACTTCTCATTGTCACATTTGTTAATGCCTGTTATGTACTTCACAGATAAAGATTCTAGTTGTCTACTGATGTACTATGTTCTTCATCTGTAAATATGTTGTAAGTAATTTCTGTGTTAAATTGTTAATCACTATGTAATCCAATGTAACTACTGTCTCTTTATTTTACTGTGGAGCTTTTCTCCCCGGGCCTCCGCTGAAAATGGACCCACGTCCAGTCGGACACTCCCGGTCAACAAATTTAAATAAATAAATAAATAAATAATAAATAAATTCCCCCTAGTGGGTATAATTGTTCCAGGGAACTTGTATTGAAAAGTCCAGGAATCTCTGTGCTTGTGCACTAATGGTGGTGTAGATTTCCCACTTTGTAGTCTACAAGCCTCCCTTTTGAGTCTTTTTGCTATGCACTAGATTGAGATCAGTCAATCACTACAGGCCTCTTAAGAGATAGCAGTATTATACCTGTGCTACTAAGATTTTATGCGTACATGAATCTAATTATTCAGATACATATTAAAGATGTAGTGCAATTGCTCAGAGATAAGTCAAAACAGAAAGAATAACAGGACAAGTAATGGTGCAAACATTTTCTTATGTGTAATAGAAAACAAAGGTGCTGAAGGAGAGCCAAACCTATTAAAAGTGGAAGTGGTATATATTGTATTTACTGTGTGTATATATCTATATATATATATATATATACAGAGAGAGAGAGTAAATATCAATGAATTTCATTTGAGATGAGAGCAACTAGTCAGAGTAAGGTTGGCAGCATTAAAGGCTAGTCATGCCTTTGACTTCTGTTAACCTAGATCTCTATTTGCACTGTTATAAAGCTTTTTTATTGTTTCACTGCATTTATGTACTGTTTTATACTGTTGTAACATTACTTAACTGCAAACTGCTTTTTTTTTCTGCTGATTGTCTTCATTATTATTGAGAGTAACAAGGCCTCCTGACCTTCTGTAGTACGAGTGATTGGGTAATAGCAGGGGCTGAGTAGTAATCTGATTTTCCAGCTCTTCCATTCTTACTGCTATATAAACCCTGTGTCTTATAAAGGTTCTGCTTGTATTGCTCAGGCTCTGGATTGCATCGCATAAGTGGAAATTCCTTAAGATTCCAAGAGCAGGATAAGTTATTTCTTACACTTTTTTCACTGAACTGCACTTCTGAAACGCTTATAATTGTGCTATACAGTTGATCTACTATATTTTGCACTGTTGTAAAGCTTTTTTTTTATTGTTTCACTGCATTTATGTACTGTTTTATACTGTTTTAACATTACTTAACTGTAAACTGCTTTTTCATACTGAGAGTTGTATTTTCTGTTTGTGAGTGCTCTATCTGAGCTTTTCTGTGCATTTTTGATAATTGTCTGTTTACAGTTAAAAGCATTCTCCAGTCTACTCCTTGAGCTGTTTAAAACTTTCATTTAGTGGCTACAGCTAGGAACTGTAATAGTATGCATTACTATAATTGCATTTTTTATTTAATTACTAAATTGTAAACTGCTTTTTCATACTGAGACTTGTATTTTCTCTTTGTGGGTGTTCTTTCTATGCTTTTAAAGTGAGGTTTCTGTGCTCTGTTCAGGTGGCATAATTTTGATAGAGGCCTGTTGTCTAGGCTGGTAGTTTTGTTTGAATTTCCTGTGTTTCTGGCAGCCATTTTCTGCTGATTGTCTTCATTATTATTGAGAGTATAAAGGCTTCCTGACCTTCTGTAGTACGAGTGATTGGGTAATATCAGGGGCTGAGTAGTAATCTAAAGGTCAGCCCCCGGTGTTTTCTCCTCTCTACCAGATGAATATGGGCATCTTGGGGCAATGCAGCAATTGCCTCATGTACACAGACAACCCTCTCCTCCTACTACCCAACACTATGACCTGTGAGAGATGCACTTATATAGCCAAACTGGAAGCAAAGCTCTCTTCACCAAAGACTGGCCTAGACAGTCAAGAGGAGAAGGTAAACACTTGCACCACACCACACTCATCACATAGTCCCTCAAAACCTAAGCCACCAAAACACACACACACAGAAGCACAAAACACACACCTACATTCTCGGAGGCTCTCAGTACAACTCTGTTCAAACAACAGAGACCTCCAAAGCAGAAGTGCAATCAACCTCCACCCCCCAATACAACCCAAATGACACATAGCCCACATACTCAGTGTGCCACTCAACTACAGCCCATAAGGCATAACGTAACCAACACTCTAGTCTTTGGTGACTCTATAGTCAGGGACACTGATATTCCACTCACCAGGTTAAACAAGGAAAAAGTTACTGTCAGCTGCCTGTCAGGTGCCAGGATCCACCACATAACGCACGCACTCAGGTCACTCCACAACAAGTACAAATATGACTCTGTCATTGTCCATGTTGGTGTGAATGACCTGAGATGTACCTCACTGGACTACATGAAAAGAGACATGGAGGAGCTCTCCGATCTTGTAGCCCAGCCCGGTACGACCCTAGCCCTGAGTAGCATCCTGCCATCACCCAGAATGAAACCACAGTACAAGGACAAAATGATTGACTTTAACAATCAGCTAAGCTTTTGGTGTCATTCTAAGGGAATCCAGTATCTGTCTGCCTGGGATGACATGATCGACAGACCATGCTGCTTTGCCAGAGATGGCCTGCACCTGTCACCCTTGGGATTCCAGATACTGGCAAAGGCAAGGTTCAAATGACAAATTCACCACCATAACAGGTACAACCAAGTAAAATCTGAGGGTAATGCTACTCAATGCTAGAAGTCTAAACCTCAAAATGCACTCACTCAAGGCACTCCTTAAAATGGAGAACATTGACATCTGTGCAGTGACAGAGACCTGGTTCAAAGCTCCAGAGAGCACCCCTGCATTACCAGGCTATAATTCATACCACACCTTTCAGCCACCAAACCCGGACCGAAACACTAAAGGTGGAGGCATGTCCATATTCATTAAGGATATCCACACCTCCAAGCTAGTTGCTCAGCATAATGCATCCAAGATTATCCAAGTTCAACTAACTCTGGGCAAAACCGCAATCCAGATTGTAGCTTGCTACAGACCCCCCACCATGCCCCAGGATTCCCGCTCCTCTTTTCTTGATACACTGGAAAATATTAAGGTACAATCCAACACTCTAATAATGGGTGATTTCAACTACCCTACCATTAACTAGGAAAACTACTCATGTACCAACTCTTTTGCTCAATATTTTCTGGAAATCATCAATTCCAATGCCTTGGATCAACTTATCCACACCCCCACCAGGGGCAGCAATATCCTAGACCTGGTCATCACCAACATGGGTGACCGGTGTTCCACACCAGAGGTCAGCTCCTCATTGGTCAGGTCCAACCACAAGCTAATCACCCTAGACATCCACATCCCGCTCCCAACCCCCATTAGGAAAGCAACCGTAAAAAATTTCTCCAAAGCCAACTTCACACTTCTTAAGACAGAAATGGCAAACTTCATGACACCCATGCAGATGGACAATAGAGGCACAACTGCTGAATCCTACACAAATGCACTTTATAAGCACTTACACAAGTGCATGGATCATGTTATCCCTAACAGAACCAAGATGCTATCCTCCAAAAAAAAGGAAGCCAATCTGGTGGTCTTTTGCCATAACCAAACTCTACAACAGAAGAAAGAAACTGTTGCAATCATTATGTAATCCAATGTAACTACTGTCTGTTTATTTTACTGTGGAGCTTTTCTCCCCGGGCCTCCGCTGAAAATGGACCCACGTCCAGTCGGACACTCCCGGTCAACAAATTTAAATAAATAAATAATAAATAAATTCCCCCTAGTGGGTATAATTGTTCCAGGGAACTTGTATTGAAAAGTCCAGGAATCTCTGTGCTTGTGCACTAATGGTGGTGTAGATTTCCCACTTTGTAGTCTACAAGCCTCTCTTTTGAGTCTTTTTGCTATGCACTAGATTGAGATCAGTCAATCACTACAGGCCTCTTAAGAGATAGCAGTATTATACCTGTGCTACTAAGATTTTATGCGTACATGAATCTAATTATTCAGATACATATTAAAGATGTAGTGCAATTGCTCAGAGATAAGTCAAAACAGAAAGAATAACAGGACAAGTAATGGTGCAAACATTTTCTTATGTGTAATAGAAAACAAAGGTGCTGAAGGAGAGCCAAACCTATTAAAAGTGGAAGTGGTATATATTGTATTTACTGTGTGTATATATCTATATATATATATATATATATATATATATATATATATATATATATATATACAGAGAGAGAGAGTAAATATCAATGAATTTCATTTGAGATGAGAGCAACTAGTCAGAGTAAGGTTGGCAGCATTAAAGGCCTAGTCATGCCTTTGACTTCTGTTAACCTAGATCTCTATTTGCACTGTTATAAAGCTTTTTTTATTGTTTCACTGCATTTATGTACTGTTTTATACTGTTGTAACATTACTTAACTGTAAACTGCTTTTTTTTCTGCTGATTGTCTTCATTATTATTGAGAGTAACAAGGCCTCCTGACCTTCTGTAGTACGAGTGATTGGGTAATAGCAGGGGCTGAGTAGTAATCTGATTTTCCAGCTCTTCCATTCTTACTGCTATATAAACCCTGTGTCTTATAAAGGTTCTGCTTGTATTGCTCAGGCTCTGGATTGCATCGCATAAGTGGAAATTCCTTAAGATTCCAAGAGCAGGATAAGTTATTTCTTACACTTATTTCACTGAACTGCACTTCTGAAACGCTTATAATTGTGATATACACCACATACCACCAAATCAAAAAAGGAGGAGGAGTAGCATTAATCTATAACAGCCTGCTTAACCTCAGTCCTTACCAAAACCCCATCCCTCAATTTAGCAATGCTGAAATAGTCATAGTGATACTCAAAATGAATAACTATAAAAGTATTTGCATTATGAGCATCTACATTCCCCCTGGAAATAATATCCCTACTCCTGAAGACATTCTACTATGGTCCTCAACTAATATTAAACTAGAGACATACATATTAGGAGATGTGAATATAGATTGGAACAAAATTAATAACAATAATCCCTCTTTATCTATTAATCTACTCAACTTCACTCAACTAATAGACGGCATTACCAGACCTAATAGAATCAACCCCCCAGGGTCCACCTTGGACTGGATCTTAGCCTCCCACCCAATTAAGATATCTCACTCTGCTATCCTACCAGACACCATGAGTGACCATCTCCCAGCTTCCATTCTCTGAGCTACCCACTCCTCCCCTCATCAACACCAATTTACCTATACTCGCAATCTCAAAAACTTCAACCCTTCTATATTCTCAGAAACACTTAAACAAACCAACTGGGACAATCTAAAATCTCTTCCCCTAGATGAAGCCGTACATTTCCTTAATGCAACCTTCCTAGACATTCTAAATGCCCAAGCACCTCCTAGAACTAAGCGAATAAAACCTTACTCTGCCCCATGGCTAACTAAAGATACTAAATCACTTATGCAACAAAGAGACAAGACTTGGAAACTTTACAATCAGAAAAAACTTCCTGACACCCTCCTCAAATACCAATTTACCTATACTCGTAATCTCAAAAACTTCAACCCTTCTATATTCTCAGAAACACTTAAACAAACCAACTGGGACAATCTAAATTCTCTTCCCCTAGATGAAGCTGTACATTTATTTAATATAACCTTCCTAGACATTCTAAATGCCCAAGCACCTCCTAGAACTAAGCGAATAAAACCTTACTCTGCCCCATGGCTAACTAAAGATACTAAACCACTTATGCAACAAAGAGACAAGACTTGGAAACTTTGCAATCAGAAAAAACTCCCTGACACCCTCCTCAAATACAAGCAACTCTGTAACCTAACCAAAAAGCTTATTACAAAAGACAAAAAATCCTACTACATTAAACTACAGTCTACCCATTCAAAAAACCCAAAACAATTCTGGAACTCCATAAACTCTCTTCTGCACCCAGGTACAAAAAACAATCCCTGTCCTGATAATAATTTAAAAGACATAGAAATTGCCACCCTATTCACCTCCTTCTTTATCATCTCCATAGCTGAACTCACTAAGACCTTCCCCAATAATATCTCCTCCCCTCCACTCAACCCACATTCCCTTCCCCCACTCAATCTCCCTCTCCCACCCCTCCCCCTATTTTCCATCTAAAACACATCTCTATCTCCCACATCAAAAAGCTTCTCGCCAAACTCAAGCCTTGCTCCAATGCCCCTGACAATATCCCCTCACACTTTCTAAAGATTGCTGCAGATGCCATTGCCATCCCCACTAGCATTCTCATTAACCGATCCATTCATGAATCTTATGTCCCCAAATTGTGGTGTGCAGCCTATATCCTACCTCTTCACAAAGGAGGCAAAAACAATAACATCTCTAATTTCCATCCAATAGTCATTCTCTCCCCAATATCAAAAATTCTAGAAAAATGCATTCACCACCAACTTATGCCCTTCCTTATCAGTAACCACCTCCTTACCCCTACTCAGCATGGCTTCTGCCCCAGCCATAGTACAATAACCGCTCTCCTCTCATTTTTAGACATAGTAAACCATGCTCGGGACTCTGGAGAAATTGTATCCATTGTCCTTCTAGATCTTTCCAAGGCTTTAGACACTGTCTCTCACACCCACCTTCTAACTCACCTGTCTAACCTCAGTCTCAATCAGCATTCACTTACCTGGTTTAAGAGTTATCTTTCTGACAGATCCCAGGCTGTGAAATGGAAAACTAGTACCTCGATCTTCCTTCCTACCCCAATCGGGGTTCCCCAGGGTTCAATACTCGGTTCAATGCTCTTCAATATATTCATTAATGATTTCCATGCAGCCATTCCCAACACTAAAATAGTGCAGTATGCAGATGACTCTACTTTAATCTGCTCTGCTCCTAATCTTCCTGCTCTCCAAGCAATTACCCAATCTGCCTTTACAGCCACTGAGAAGTGGATGTTTCAAAACCACCTCTCCCTTAATGCTAATAAATCCAAAATCCTACTTTTCTCTCCCTCTAAAAACCTGCACCTTAACAAACAATCTTTCAATATTACCAGTAATGCCAACTCCCTAATAGAAGTTGTCCCCTTCGCTAAACTTCTCGGTGTTACTATCGACGAACACCAAACATTCAATACTCATGTCCAATTAAATATTAAAAAACCCATCAAAAACTTGTGTTACTATACAGAAACTCTCACTTCCTCTCTCCCTCTACCAGGCAAACTCTTGCCACTACCTACTTACTACCATCACTACTATACGGTGCCGCTCTTCTAACCAACTTTGCGTCCTCCATCTCCTCAAAAGTAGAAATCTGCTACAACAAAATCTCCAAATTCGCTACGAAATCTAAGCACTCCTCCCACCATTGCTCTTCCCTACACATGCTAAAATGGCTAGAGCTTCCCAACTACCTCAATTACCTCCAACTCACTACAACCCACAAATTAATCTTTAAACCTACTGCATGCCCTGCTCTAGCATACATCCTTCCTTCTTATACTCCCCACAGACCCCTAAGATCTGCACAACATAATCAACTTGCTATTCACAAACCGAAACGCCCCACCGGCCAGTGTCTGCTATCCTATTCCCTAGCAAAAAAATGGAACTCTCTTCCCCCCTCACTAAGAATCTCCAATAACCTTGAACTCTTTAAATCCCAGCTCCATTCCCATCTCTCCCAAAATTGGAAATGTAATTGCTCTCTGCCCCCCTAATCTTAATAAACTCATTTCTACTTGTTCTTCATTAAATACTTCTTCACCTTGCTATTCTGCCCAACAGCTTCCCCTTGATATTTCTTCCATAGTGTAAATACTATACATACCCTTCTTTCTGTACTTCTCTCCCTATATACTTCTTCCATCCAAACCTATATTACATTTGACTAACTAATGACTCTAACATTCTACAAATTGTGTCCAACACTCTTCTACTAACTTTACCCTCCGTCCCCCTTGTATTACCCCCTATTTATTTTTTCTCACATACGTTCTTCTTTCTAATAAACAACTGCCTCTTGCTTCACTACTCAACCACCTCTCTCCCCTTCCTCCACTTTTAGGTATTTATTCCTACTACTCTGCATACTTTCCACTACCCATCTTCATTACCACGCATGCTATTTATGAACTATCCTCAAGTCTCCTATACTCCACTTATTGCACTACATCTTTTTACTACATCTCACAGTGTCATCTTACAATTTTGTTTAAAATACTATATAATACTAGGATTTATTCATAACTGCATTTTATTGTACTTTTTATCATATTTTTATTGTATCTTTGTACTTTTGGAGCTTTTCTCCCTGGGCCTCCACTGAAAACGGGCTCCTTGAACCCAGTGGGCCACCCTGGTTATCAAACAGGAAATAAAATAAATAAAAATAAAATAAAATCCTCCAAAGCTAGTTATGAAAACAAAATTGCCACTGATTCTAAAGACAGCCACAAAGCATTCTATAGCTATGTCAAGAATCTCAATGGCAATACTCAAGGTCTGCTCTGAGTTACAGCACAATGACACTAAATATACAGAACCAACTGATATTGCCAAAATCCTGGCAGATAGGTTCAGTGCTAACTTTACCCCCCTCTCACCCCTAAAGGGCCCATCTTTATACCGGAAGAATGCAAAGTTTCTGTAATGACGGCTGCACAGGTAAAAACCTCACTCTCCAAAGCCAAGAACACAGCATCCATGGGACCTGACAACATCCCAGGCTGCCTTCTACATGAACTACAGAATGAACTGGCACCCCACCTAAGTACCATGTTCAATCATAGCCTCACCTCAGGCTTTGTGCCCATTGAATGGTGCACCGTGACAGTTATCCCACTCCACAAAAGGGGGGGCCACAACAGACCCCAGGAACTACTGCCCCATTAGCCTGACGAGCCTCGTCTGCAAGGCCATGGAATGTATCATCATCGAACTCATAAACAAAGACATTGGAGATCTCCAAACTCTGGACCCCACACAGTTTGGGTTTGTAAAAGGCAGATCATGTCTCCTAAATCTGATAGACTTCTTTGAAGTAGTCACCAAAGCCATAGATGAGGGTAAGGTGGTTCACACAGCCTATCTAGATCTCGCCAAGCCATTCAACACCATCTCCCACTCTGGAATTATAGATAAACTCACTAAACTAGGTATAAATCCCTATGTCACAAGATGGGTTGCCAACTGGCTTACTGACAGAACCTACACTGTAAAAGTAGCAGACTCCAAATCATACTTCAGCTCAGTGGCAAGTGGAGTACCACAGGGTTCAGTCCTGGGTCCTCTCCTGTTTGGTATCTACTTCTCTGAAGTACAGGCTAACACAGAAGGTCTTTGGCTAACTAAATTCACAGATGACTGCAAACTAGGAGCCATAATCGAGACTCCTAATGATGTGGACATCCTACAAAAGGGCCTCACTAAGACAGATGCCTGGTGTCAAAGACATGGCCTCAAGCTCAATGCCAGAAAATGCATTGTCATTCCCTTTGGTAAAAACTCTGTGCCCATGAACTACCACATAGGTGGTAGTCTACTTAACACTGAAAGTGTGATAAGACACCTTGGGACACAGGTAGACAGTAGTCTCTCCTTTGATAATCACATCGCCACAGTGGTCAGGAAATCCTTCTATGTGGCACACCTCATCACAAAAGGTTTCTCATCCAGAAAAAAATAGGTCATTGTTCCCCTCTACTCACCACTCATTAGACCCATTATAGAGTACAATACCCCTTTTGGTATGTACCTCACAAGACATCTACAACAACTGGAAAGGCCGCAAAAATACCTCACAAAGAGGATTACTGGCCTCAAACAAATGCCTTACGCATACGGTCTCAAAAAACTCCAGCTTTACTCCGTCGCATATCACCTACTCAGAGGCGATCTCTGCCTAACATACAAAGCTATGTCAAACCCAGAGCTGTTGGACATGCTTCACTTAAGGAAATCCCAATCCCTCCGAGCTACACACTCTAGGGACCTAAACCTTGTCACCACAATAAACAGAACATGCTGGAGGGATAGATTCCTGTCCCAGAGACTTCCCATATTCTGGAACAGACTACCTATCTATGTCAAACAGAGCTCCTCATTAGCACTCTTCAAGAAAAATCTTGATGACTGGATGGATAATAGGAAATTCATCCCAGGGATCACTTCTGTGGTTCTGCTTGACAGGGGCACAGGAAAATAATTTTCTTGGGTGGTGAAAGCCAGGGTACCTTTTTGGCTAGGCTTGTATAGGCCCTAGGGCCAATAGCCTAGTACCTACCTATGAATAAAGCAGTTGTACTTATTAGTTAGACTTAGTTGATATTTAAGATCTTTCCTACAGATTCACAGCTAATCAATTTGTCTGTTATACTCTGGCATATTGTTCTAAACTGCTGGCACTGGTTTTATAAATGCTGTCGCTGTAGTAGTTAGTTTAAATAATGGTCTTATTAATTACAGTACATCAGTGCTTCATAGGGAATACATTTCTTCCTTTTTTACAAGATTATTTTAGCTTTGGACAATATAGTCTTACAGCAAATGAAAATTAAGAACATTTTTTTAAACAAAAAACATCTTTATTGAGTAAGCACTTATGACATAGGCAATCACACATTTATATAATTGAAAACAAATGATATTGACATATTTTCAGTTGCAAACATTATACATCACATATAATCTTCTATGCAGTCATTGCCAATCAAACATTACACAGCTCATTCAATTCCTGCCTTCCCTTAAACCTCATACCATCTCCAAAACAATATTCTGCATGCATTGTTACCACAATCCCAATTTTTCTATGTAATTTCCTCCTACCCTTTTCTAAAGATCCCACTTCCAGTTCCTTTATCTTTGTTACTAAAGTCACTACTTCTAATATGGTTGGTTTACACTTTGATTTCCATTTTCTAGTAATTGTTTTTTGGTAGCCACCAGAATTAACCTCAGCAAGGCCTTACTATGTCAAGGCAATTCAGATACTGTTTCACAGTTAGACCAATTTGCTCACCCAGTACTTCTGACAGAATAGTCTGCAGGGACTTTTCTAAAGTCTGCCAACTCATTACACTCCCAAAAATATATTTACAGTTATCTCTTTCTTCCCCATTGGATCCAACATGTGCAATCTACCTGTGGAAATAATCTTTGGAGTGTGTTTGGAGTATAATGTGCAATCTACCTGAGGAAAAATTCTTTGGCATCTGTTTGGAGTATAAAACTAACTGTGTAAATGCTTCCAAGCAAAGACCCTAAATCTTCTAGGCTGTTGCATATTTGGGAGCCTTACATCTATCCTTCCATTGTTTCCTTGTGAATTGTTATCCAATCTCTTTTCCCAATCCTTTCTAATGTCCAATGGTTGATTCCTATAGTTATCATGCAATATTTTTTATTCATTGTTAATTATTCCTCTTTTAACAGCAGCTTCTGTTCTAGATTCAACTAAAAACTCTACCAGTGCTGGTCTTTCACTTAAGGTCCCCCTATTCCTTTATCTTTGCCTATACTCTTATCAATCCTTGATATGGGGGCAGTGTCTAGCCTACAGTTCAAATGTATTCTTGGTATCTTCCTATTCTATTACCTTTCCCTCTCTAATTATTTGGTCCCAATACCATGGTTCCTTTGCCAGTTTTCTCCAGTAAATTCCAGCTCACTCTTGCCTATTTTCTATATCCTAATTATAGTCATCCCTAATGGCAGACTGTCCTTTCTCCATTCCCATGTTGGCTAAGTTCTTAGAATACTTTATGCTACTTTATCAATATAATATTCTGTAACATTATTGTTATTCTCCTTAAGGATCTACATCCAAAATCCCATTCTCTCCTTGTTTCTTGAGCTTCTCCCCTGCTTCATCATTATTCCTTTCTACTTTGAATTACAGCTTTCTGCTTGTGCTATGTATAGGAGCCCTAACTGTGCAGCTTTGAAGTACTCCTTCAAATAAGGTAATCCCAAACCACTGTGTTCTATTGGAAGGATCAACTTATCACACTTGACTCTTGCCTTCTTCTCACCCAAATAAAATCCTTCAGCTCTTTATTATTTGCTACAACATCTCTGGTTGATAAAAATAAGCCTGACCTGTGTATAAAACTAAAGGAGCTAAAAGCATTTTGACTGCTTGTATCTTGCTATCCATATCCATAAACTAGAACTTCCAGGTTCTCAGTTTTTGTATTACCTTTTATTTAGTCTCTTCCCACATATCCTGAGCTACCATAACAGAATCCTTTTAAACCCGTACTCCTAAGTGCTTCATTTTATCATGTCCCCATGAGTATGGGCATCTCTGAACTAATTTGTGTGTGGGTACATAGTTTACAGCTATTGCCTTTGTTTTATCTTCATTAATTTTGTATCCTGAAAAGACATGAAACTGTCTCAGAATGCTCTACAGCACTGAAATGTACTTTTCTGATTTTATCAGGTACAGAGTAGTATCATCTGCAAATAAAGCCAGCTTTTCTTGATTACCAAACCAATGATATCCCTAAATTTCTGAGTCCCTTATTTTCTTTGCCAATGGCTCTAAATATAACACAAATAACAAAGGGGAAACAGAATACCCCTGCTTGGTTCTTCTAATCAAACAAAATTTATCTGAGAGGAACCCCTCCCTCACTTTAATTTTCACCTCTAATCCCTCATATATCCTTCTAATTAACTTTATTTTGTGTCAGGAGATACAAGTTCTAAACTTAAGAACATTTTGTGAAAAGAAGGGCTTGGCAGAAACAGGCAGCCGATTCATTTTCATTAAGCTGATATAATGATATTCTCTGAGGAAGTTAGGGAAAAGCTGTATTCTAAAATAGGGATTAGTACATTGATAGCTACAGACCATCCTACCACAGCAGGATGTGGATCTAATATCCTGTAAGGGATCTTCAGCTGAGAATGTATTTTATTGACCTGTACTTTGTTATGGGTACAAAAGAAAGGTTTTGTGTCCCAGCTCGTAGTGATGGTGATATGCTGCCCTGCAAGCTTTTGGGGAGTAGTAAATAGGGTAACAGTGTTCTTGCTAGTGTTGATAGTTACATTAATGGACACCAGCCAGCACCGAATCAAACAGAAGTTTGTCTGCATAGATTTTGAGATGGTGTCACTAAAGTTGCAAACTTTTGTGATGACAATGTCAGCTGCGTAAAACAGAAGTTGATATGACAGAGGTCATAAGGCAGATTATTAATAAAAAACAGAGAATAATAAGATGCCTTGGACAGACCATTGTTGGACACTTTTTGAGATAAACCCTGTTGCAAAATTATCATCTGCTCCAATTGCTTTGGATGAACATATATAGAAAATTTGTATTGGTCTGAAGAAGCTGACAGCGAAAGTACTTACCAATTTTTATTGCTACAATAAACGTTTTATGGTTCATGGAATATGTGTACTGTATGGTTGTATCACTGCTTCATTTTTTGGACTGTTGGCATTTACATTTTATTGCAGTGAAACATTTACCCTGAAGAGTGTTCTTTGGTTTTGCTTGATATATAGCAAAGCCTTTCATATTAAACTTGCCTACATTGCACAGTGACAGGAAATCTCAAACTCTTGGAGATGTGTGCCTTGTGATAGAGCTCATGCTATTTTAGGGACAGGGACTGATTTACTATCCTAATATCCACAGGCTCTGAAAGGAAAGAAAAAAAGAAAAAATACTACTATACCGAGTATTGTATGGAGGCAATAAATTCAACACGGATCTATTCCTAAAGATGAAGGAAGGAGCAAACTGACTCTAAACAAGAGATGGGCTCTTAGAGTACACAGTAGGAAACAAAGTTTATGAATGAGAGGTCAAAGCAGGATTTGCAGGAGGTCTATAGAGAGAGCACCACAGTGATAGATTCACTAAACTTCATATCTCACAGCTGTTCAAACTTGAGCAGTTGTAACAGAATAGCCAAACTTGCAGTCAACTGTAATAGAACACACCATTACTTAGTTCTTATAGAATTAAACTGGTTAGAACTACCACATCACCTAGCACTTTCTCATCTAACTACAATACACAGACTTCTGTATAAGCCAGGCAATTACTCAGCCCTTAATAACTTAATACAACAATATTCCCCATTTAGAATTTTACGGTCTAGAGAAAAATCACTAATCACTATAAACAAATCATCTAATACTGCAAGTAACTCTCTATATTCTAATGGTGTAGCTAAACTATGGAACTATAGCCCACTACCACTAAAATCCATTCAGAATGCAAACCTATTTAAAACACAACTAAACCTTCACCTATCAGATCAATGGATCTGCTCCTGTATATCTGAAAGAAAAATGTCACCATTATATTCTGCTTGCAATATCGTCAGATCATTTCTCTTCATTCAGAATCCTATACCTCACAACCAGTCTTCACCTATACCAGAATAGTTTTACTAGCATCCCCCAACTATATTCTTTATTTTGTGACACTGTTCACCCCTACCGCTATATAAACTTTATGATAGCCTTTTATATAATTGTCTCTGAACCTGCTTACACACTACCTCTTAACTACAATATTAGCATTTGCTGCCCTATATAGTTCCCTTCCCTCACCTCCATTTCTTTGAATCTCTAAGCACTAATCATATGATCCATTTTCTATATGGCAAACCCACGAATACACCTCTTCAAATGTTCAATGCTCAACATCTACTAATGCATACATCTCTTTATGCTGTAATAGTTGCCTCTACTTTCATATAGATGGAATCTAATTATCAAATATACGTATAATTGTTAATATATATTATTTAATGTCTGTTCATGTATATTACTGATTGTCTCTTTAAAATGTCAGTAATATGTTAGAGCTTTTCTCCTTGGAGCCTCCACTGAAAAGGTTTTTTTGACCAATCCCAACTGGACAAACCCAGAAAACAAAAGCAAAATAAAAATAAAACAAAACAAATAAATAAAAAGTAGGTGGGCCTTAAAAAACATAGTGTGAGTTCAGTTGAAAAGACTTGTTGTAACAGAATGTTAAGAAACTGGTTTAGGATTTGTGAGGCTTGCACCTGTGATATTCCTTACATGACCCCTGCAGATCACGGGAAGGCCCCTGTAGCTGAGATGATTAAGGTTGCACATACATTTGCATCCATAGGAATTGGCATATCATACATCTCCTTCATTTTGGCTTGTTGGTGATACAGTTTGTCTAGGTGCATTACAGTATCCATGGCCATTTAGATACAATTCACAATCTGGTGGCCTGTGGGCCTGTGCTATATCTGGAAATGTCTGCAACACTCTTCCATTAGTGCAGATGGCTGTGATGTGCTACATTGTGAGCACAGGATCCAATGACAACTCTGAAGCACATACTGAAATGCTATTCCCAACAAAGATCATATCATGTATGCCACAAATCTTGTCATTCAAAATGGGTATGTGCCACCACATAGAACTGCCATTTTATACATTTCCAAATTGATCTGCCATTTTGAGTCCATTCGTTTGCATAATTTCCATGGCTCATCACATGGGATTACTCATTTGACCATTGTGCAGCCATGCTGTGTCTTATAATCACCCACACCATGCTAATGGCTGCTACCTATACTAATTTACACAGCACAATGCACTAACCAATAATGAATCCAAAAACATACATTTATTCAGTCTAAACTGACATATATTTTCCTTAGTTCTACTAAAGCACCATCTGAAATGAAAACAGATAACATTTTCTAAATTCAAGAAAAAATCCCTTGTAAAGCATCAATCAGTTAAGGTTTGCATGCAAGGAATAAGCAGTAAAATAAGCAGAAGGAAATGAATCTGAGTTTCTGGCATATAAGAATATAAAGAGTATGGTCTATGTTATCAGATTGCCTTTAAAACAAAGTAAAAATATACTAGCTAGGGTTAGAACCTGCATAATGTTATCATTGAGGACATACAGGTGTGATTATTGGGCTGTTTAAGGTTGCTTTAAAAATTAAGCAACACTGAGGAAAAAAGTGGTGGCTTGCAATATTACCTGTTAGAGTTGAAATTGTCATTAATAAGGGAAAGGTACATACATCTTATAATGCTGTGCATTGTGGGATATCTGCAAATATTTTATGTAGCTTTTGGCACCACAATTTTATGTGGTACATGTCCTAAAGGTAATTTATTTGGGATGTGCATAATCTTATCCATAGATTCATAGATATTCCAAGACCACCTGAGTCTTTGCTCATTCATGCCTTGCCAGTACCTAAGGACACAGCTCATTTCTATAGGAAGGCCAGACCAGTCAATCTTGAAGTAAATTTATGGATACCCATCCAGTCATCTAGTTTATGTTTTAAGGAAGATAGTGAATTATACTGTTTAATGTGCAGGTAAAGTTTATTAGAGATTTGGGAGGCACTGCAACATAAACCTGTCCCTCCACCACATTTTATTTATCTGTTGGTGAAGATTTAGGTCACTAATCTTCAATCCACCCTAAAGTCAAAACTGGCATCCTGCTGCAATAAAATCTCTAAGTTTACTACCAGATCCAAATCCTCCTTCTACCACTGTGACACGCTCCACTCCTTGAACTGGCTGGAACTCCCTCACTATTTCTCTTACATTCAACTGTTTTCTGCCCACAAACTCATTTTCAAACCCTCT
>NC_056744.1:1180106252-1180243752 GCF_019279795.1 Protopterus annectens | reverse complement strand
TTAGATTTTTGTAGGGGATTATGAGATTGGAGAGTATAAGAGTGCTGTTAGGTTGATAAAATATCTTGTGGGCAATGGTGAGTTGGGAGACTTTCAGATGGTTTTGAAGTTCAAGCCAGCCTAGCTGCATTAGATTCAGACAGTGGTGAGTTCTAAAGGGATTGCCAGTGGCAAATCTGGTGATGTTATAGGAATTAGTTAGTTTGATAAGATTATTTTTCTTTAGGTTAGTATATATGGGTGAGGCGTACATAAGAGTTGAGATTAAATGGGAGTGTGCAATCTTGGTTTTGGCTACTGGAGTTAGGAAAGCTTTGATTCTATATAAGGAGCCTATTTTTCTGTTGACAATTTTTATGGTGTTATTTATGTGGCTGTCAAATGTAAGGTTATTGTCAATAGTAATTCCTAACAATTTAGTGGTAGAGTCAGGGAATATAATCATGCCATTATTGGAAATGACAGAGAAGTCTACAGGGGAGGACTTACTGGTGGGTGTAAAGAGAAGGAGCTTAGTTTTTTTAGCATTGAGGAGTCAACGTTTTGTGAACCATGTTTCAACTATGTTAAATACATTCCGAGTTAGAGAATGTAGTTCTGATGGGGAGTTTGCTGAGCATACTAGTGTAGAATCATCTGAATATTGAATGCAGGTGGCTTGTGGAAATGCTACATGGAGGTCATTGATAAATAGTGAAAAAAGAAGTGGACCTAGAATAGAGCCCTGAGAGGGTGACTGGCAGAAGGGATGATATATTATTTTCCCAGAGAACTGCCTGTTGCCTATTGGTAAGGTAGGACCTGAACCTTTTAACCACCAGAGACTCAAGGGAAAGGGATTCAAGAATGTTGGTAAGAAGGGCATGGTTTATCATGTCAAAAGCTTTTGAGAGGTCAATAAAGAGTGCAGATGAGAGGTTGTTTTTATTGCGATTTCTACTGATGGCATCTGTAAAGGATAATAGGGCAGTTGTGGTGCTATGTGATGGCCTAAAGCCATGCTGGCAGTTTGCTATTATGTTATGTCGAGATAAATGGTTTAATAGTTGTTGGTGAATGCATTTTTCCATAATTTTTGTTAAGGGTGATAAAAGAGCTATTGGCCGGTAGTTAGAGTAATCATTTGAGTTACCACCTTTGTGTAGGGGGATAATATGGGAGATTTTCCAGATGTCTGGAATGATTCCCTCCTTAATGGTTCTATTTATGAGGATGGATATAGGGTAGGAAATTACTTTGGCTGCTTTTTGCAGGTATTCAGATGGTAGCTGGTCAGCAGAAGGAGTACAAGGCTTAAGTTTTTGGATGAATTTGTAGATGAGAGTGGTAGAGATGGGTTGCAGATGGAATGTTGGTAGAATTCCAGGTACGGTGGTGGGAAGGTGTGAGTTGTCTGGGATTAGTTGACTGGCTAGTGATTGTATGGTCTCTGTGAAGAAGGTATTGAAGGCACTGGCAGTTTGATGGGGGGTATTTGGATCGGCCTGAAGTGGGGTAGGTGTAGTAGTAGTAGTTATTATATTCTTTATAGCTTTACTTTCAACAGACATAGAAGTAGGAAAATCACATGTTCTATCAACTAAGAT
Organism: Protopterus annectens; assembly: GCF_019279795.1. Lineage (NCBI taxonomy): Eukaryota > Metazoa > Chordata > Ceratodontiformes > Protopteridae > Protopterus > Protopterus annectens. Next base: position 1,180,242,166 of record NC_056744.1, on the reverse strand, counting down.
GTCTTCAGCCCCAGGACTTCTATTTTCATTGGTTGTTCTTGTTAAACGAGCTTTAATGACAGGCTGAAACTTAGTCCATCTTTTAGCTACAATTTCTTCACTAATCTTGATGAGTTCATTAACTGGATAACCTCTACCTACAAATAATTTAACAATATTAGCCATTTCATCCTTAAATTTTTGTTCTTCACTAGTAATTCTACTAATATGAATAGCCTGTCCTCTTTTATAATGTACATAATTATTAGTGAATGTCTCCTTTCTATGAATCCAAGTTGCCAATCTTTTTTTTCAGATTCCACAATTTTAATATTTAAATCTAGGAAATGCACTTTTTTCCCTATTTTACCTAATGTAAATGTCAACCATTCAATACTATTATTAATTTCAACTACAAACTGCTTAAAAGAATCAACTCTATCATCCCAAATAAAAAATAAATCATCTATATACCATTTATAACACTTAAACACTTATAATGTGTTTAAATAATGGTAAATTAATCAGTGTAATATTTTCCCACCAACAGAGTACCATGTTAGCAAAAGGGGGAGCAACTTTAGCTCACATGGCTACTCCCATAATTTGCCAATAAATAGTGTCTTCAAATATAAAAAAAATATTACCTAGCACTATATCCATCAACAACCCATTGATGTTAATTTTTACCCTATCCATACAATGAAACTGTTCTAAATAAAGTTTGATAAATTCAACACCTTCCTCTTGATTAATATTTGTATACAATGAAGTTATATCAACTGTGCATACCAAAAGACCTTAGTGAACGTCAAATCCCCTCAACATATCCAAAAAGGACCAAGAATCCTTGATGTAAAAATTACTTGTTTGTACAAGCAGATTCAATAAACTATCTAAATAGTGCAAAATGGTAGTAGTCTTATGTCTCGATGCAGACAGCATTGGCCTAAATGGTGGGTTACTGGCATTTTTATGTATCTTAGGTATGCCAAAAATTCTACCCAACTCAGGTTCTTCTACTATTAAAAATTCATAAGCACTGAAAGGGATCCATTTTTGATTAAAAAGCTCAAACAATTTCTGATCAACTTCTACATAAGATTGTTTAATTTTTTTATTTTTAATCTTAATATAATGTCTGGCATCATTTAATAAATTCAGCATTTCAATTTTATATTTCTCCTGTTCCAGCAAGACCAGACCACAGCCCTTATTAGTTTTCATAATTCTTAAAAAAGAAGTTATGTACTCACCATAACGTTCCATCTGAGTAGTTTTACTTCATTTTTATTCAACCTGTGGGATACCGGATCCAGATCCGATCTGAGCCGGCAACTTTACTAGCATCTGTTCCAAGCTCCAAGCTCCTCCCCTTACCCATAATACACCACCACCACCACCCTCCAGCCCCCAGATCGAGTTTGCTGAACCTTATACTGATAACCCAACTTGAAAAAATACTTGTGACCTATAACTGCAGCCCGTAGGCTGTTCATATGCCAAGGTCCGAGGGAAGGAGGGAGGGACGGTTGAAGACAAATGAAGTAGAAATACTCAGATGAAACGTTATGGTGAGTACATAACTTCTTTATCTGAAGTAGTTTACTTCATTTGGTCTTCAACCTGTGGGACAGACTCCCCAGCTGCTAAAACTCCTGCGAGGCCCTCATGGAACAATATTCCAGAGCACCGCGAAACAGGATGCTCTCCTTCTGGAAGTCAAATCCAATTTGTAATGAGAAATAAATGTATGAGATGAAGACCAAGTACCTGCAGAGCAAATATCATCCAAAGACACTCTAGACCAAAAGGCCGTAGACATAGCCATCGATCTATTGGAATGAGCTCTTACCTGGCCTGGAGTAGACATGCCTCTGTCCTTATAGACCTGAAGGATGCATGAAGAAATCCATCTAGCAATAGTGTCCTTGGAGATAGGTTTCCCCAAAAATGGTTTATAGAAGGATACAAACAATTATTCAGATTTATGGAAATGTTTTGTCCTCTGTAAATAGAATCGTAACTGTCTATGAACATCCAGCAGGTGGAGTTTGTATTCCATCTTGTTAGTAAAAGTAGGAAAAAACACAGGCAAATTGATGTTCTGATTGATATTGACTGGTGATGCCACCTTAGGAAGAAAGGATGGATTGGTCTGAAGGGAAACCCTATCTTTGTGAAAAATCATGTAAGGAACTTTGATGGACAAGGCCTGCAATTCTGAATCCCTTTTGGCAGAGGTAATAGCCACCAGAAAAGCTGTCTTCCAAGATAAATATTTCAGATCTGCTGTTGCAGAAGGCTTGAAAGGCGGAGCGACCAAAGCTTGAAGAACCATAGTAAGGTCCCATGGGGGAACAGGATCCTTGACCAGGGGGACATAACAAAAAGGTGCCTTTAATAAATGCTTTACACAGTATAGAGAAGGCTAGAAAGGCAGAAATCTCAGCCATGTGAAAATGGGAAATGGCAGCCAACTGAACCTTGACAGTTGAAGAACTAGCTCTGTATTGAAAAATATCAGCTAGAAAATCAAAAATGGTGGAAATAGTAGCCATAAAGGGGTCTAAACTCCTTTGAGAGGTGCAAAGGGAAAACATTTCCACTTGCTGCAATAAACCTTCCTGGTCGAAGACTTATGAGCAGGCACCAAAATCGACCTAAATGAGGAGGATAGTCCAGGAGTCCTAGCAATCACAGGAACTGAAGCAGCCAAGCTGTGAGCTTCAAACTGTCCAGATTCAGATGAGGAACCCCCGAAGGGTGTGAAATCAGATCCTGAATGGGATCCGAGATCCAAGGCGGAAAGCCAGAAGGTGAAACCAAAGGAAGGGAAACCATACCTGGCAAGGCCAAAACGGTGCAATAAGGATCACTTTGCTCCCCTGTCGATGAGCTTTCTGTAGAAACCTTGGAATAAGAGGTACTGGAAGGTAAGCATACAGAAGACTGGGAGGCCAAGCATGAACTACAACATCTCTGAGAGACACCCTAGCAGGGGGTTCAGAGCTTAAAACTCACTGCACTTCGCATTGGAAGGAGATGCGAAGAGATCACAGCAAGGTTGACCCCATTCGCAGAAGATCTGTTCCACTACCGAAAGATTCAGAGACCACTCTTAAGGCATCAGAATAGTCCAACGTAGCATGTCCACTAGGATGTTGTACCATTCCAGAATGTACATTGCAATGAGAAAACGACCGGTGGAGATCACCCATTCCCACACTCTCATGGCCTCATGACAAAGGGGGGTAAGATCTGGTCCCTCCCTGTTTGCTGATATACTAGACCACTGACATGTTGTCTGACTGAATTGCAATCGTTCCCAGAGGAAGAAAGGCATGAAGGGCCTGCAACGCCAGAAGGACCACCCTCATCTCTAGGACATTTATGTGCAAGCTGGTCTCTACAGGGAACCACAGGCCTTGGACTGTCCTGCCCAAACAATTCCCCCCATCTGAGTTGGGAGGCGTCCGCGGTTACTATGGCTTGGACCGGGGCTGGAACAAAGGGTCATCCCTCCAAAATGTCTGGAGAACACATCCATCATATGAGGGACAACTCGACTGAGTTGAATTGGATATGCCAGTGGCAGTTCCAACAGGGACCATTGTACAGTTAGAGTCCACTGAAGAATTCTCATGTGTAACCAGGCACATGGGGGAAGTGTTATGGTCACTGCCATAGAGCCTAAGGCCCTCAACACCAATTCCAGCATTGGGAGATGAGAGTGGTAGATCAGGGAGACATGTATCCTCATGTTTTGTACTCTCTCCACGGTCAGGAAGATTTTGCACTGTAAAGTATCTATCCTGGCACCAATGTAGTCTGTCACCTGTACAGGATCTAGGAGTGATTTGGATGCGTTGATTGTGATCCCCAAATGCAGGGCAAGGATCAGGAAATAATCCCTGGTTTGGGGATTAGATGCCTGGTGGGAGCAGTGAGGAGCCAATCATTCAGGTACAGATAGACCTGAATCCATTGAAGCCTCAGGTGAGCTGCTACCATTGCCATCTCTTCGGTGAACACCCTGGGGGCTGTGGTGAGTCCAAAGGGTAGGGCTCAAAACTGGTAATGATTGACTCTATCTGGAAGTGGAGGAACCTCCTGGAGCTTCTGTGCATCTTTATGTGATAGTAAGCATCCTGGAGGTCTAACGAGCACATCCAGTTGCTCTCTTGCAGGTACAGCATGATGGACTGTAGTGTGACCATCCGGAACTTCTCTTTGGCAACTGACAGGTTCAGGGTAGAAAGGTCCAAAATGGGGCTTAAGTCCCCCATTTTCTTTGGCACCAAAAAGAACCTGGAGTAGAAGCCCGATCCGGACTGATCTGGGGGGATGGTTTCAATGGCTCATTTTTCTAGCAGCTTGGAAATTTCCTGTGCTGCTGCCTCCCTTTGCATAGGTGGTATGTCTGGGAGGTGTTTGGGAGATTTGGGGGGACCCACAAAGGGGATAGAGTATCCTCTGGATATGACCTGAAGCACCCAATGGTCTGATGTTATGGACTCCCATACTGCTAGGTGCAAGGACAATCATCCCCCGACTGCCTCCAGAGTAGAGTAGTCGGGCAACCACTCAGGGTTGCTGCCCAGGTCTGTCTGAGAAAGGTTCTCAAGACCCAAAATTGCTCGGACCACCTCTGCCTCTGGGCCAGCGTCCATTCTGTCCCCCTCTGCCTCTGGTGGAAGAAGAGCCATGAGTGTCCCGAGAATACTTTGACTTCCGGAACCACATCTTCTTTTGCCCTCTCTGGTTCTGGGAAAAGGACCTTTGAGGGTTTGAGAAGCTGATCCCGATGGCAGACAGTGTCTTCCCATCCTTCTCACTTTGGACTAATGTCTCTTTGACGGTCTTACCAAAGAGAGTAGAGCCGTCATAAGGGGCATTGGCAAAGGATGCCTTGAAAGGTTCCGAAAATTGACATAATCTGAGCCAGGCATTGCGCCTCATGGACACGCCGGACCCAGCTGCCCTAGCCACTCCTTCAGTAGCATGTGAAAGGAGTTGCATGGACATGTTGGAGACTGCTTTCATAGTGGCCATCCTCGCGGAGAATGAGACCCTGTCCTCCTCCAACATGGACTTAGGGGGAGACTCCTCCAGCTTATTTACCAGGTCACATTGGAGTCTGGTGATATGGGCCAGGTAGTTCAGCGCCCTAATAGAAAAGGTAACTGAAGCATATACCTGCTTCCCTAGGTGGTCCATCATCCGTGACTCTCGGTCAGGAGGATGAACTGAGGAACTCTCCTGGGGAAGTTCCTTTTTTATGGCTGCTGCTACCACCATAGTGTCTAAGGGGGAGCCCTTGTTCTATGCTGGCCTATCTGTGGGAGGACCCAAAATTTTGTCAGGCCTTTTTGGAATTGTTTCCATGGTGTCAAGCTCCTTCCATGCCCACAAGGTGGCCAGGTCCACCAAAGGATCCACTGGAGGGGACACCAGGAATTAGATGGGTCCATGCCGAAAGCCTCCAGGAACATGGACTCGTCAGAAGAAGATTGGGGGCAGACCAACCTCCCCACTGATGTAGGATTTCCATGATGTCTCCAAAGGAGACATCCTCGGGAGGTGACCTAAGGGAACCCTCTCCATCATCCAAGTCTGTATCCTCGGCAAGGGACTCGGGGGAGTCCAAGTGCTTCCTCTTGCACGTATGCTTGTGAGGCACCTCTCCAGGGGGGGCTCTCTAGGGGGAACTTGCAAGTCACTTGTTCCATAGGGGAACTGTCTGGGGCTCCTTGAGCATGGGCTGTCCCTCTGGTAAAAGGATGATGATCATAGAAAGAGCCGAGGGGGTCTGGGTGGAGTCCAAGGGGACAGTCAGGGGTCTCGATCCAGGTGAGAGAACCTTTTCTACCATGTCAAACACCGAAGGATAGGGAACCTCCTGAAAAAAATGTAAGTTGGCCGGTCTCCCTGGGTCCGATGAGAGAATTGGAGCTGGGCCCGAAGTGGTCATAGCTCCGAGGGAGGGAACTTGGCCTGACAAAGGCGGAGCCAATGAAAAAAAGTTCCACTCCCTTGGATCTGACACCCAAGCTCCAGCTCCGAGAGTGGCTCAGATCCAAGCTGGTCAGATCTGACACACTCCAGGCAGCTGTCGGCATTGAGGAAGCAGGTACCGTTGGCGCCGATCCCCTGAATAATGCCATCCTCGGATCCAAATACTCCGAACCGGATTGACGGATTGGAGAAGGAGATATCAGTTGGAAAAAAGGAAGCAAGCTCCCCCCTCCTGAGGGAGAAGGGGCTGGCAAGACCCCCATCTGGATCTGAGTATGAATGAACCTCCTCATCATTTTATCCATATCGACCTCAGACAAAGACCGGGTGGACCTCGACGAGGCCACAGACTCTGACCTTGTGGGTCAGGGCAACAAGGCCTAGAAGCTGAGTGCGTCTCCTCCGGCTCTGGGGAAAACCACAGAGAATGGAGCCAAGGGGAGTTACAGATCCTTAAAGTCTTGACTGATGAAGGGAGGTCCGGAGACCTCTTACATTTTTCCCTTGACTTTGACTCTCTCCCCTTCTCTCTGCCCCTTTTCTGCTCCACTTCCACAGGCTTTTGCACAGGAGGTTGAGTTCCAGCCTGGGAGGGAGGAAAAGCCAGGGGAAGAGAAGAAGGAGAGGTGGCCACATCAGCCTCTGTGACCAAAGACGAAGACGAGGCAACTGTCTCAGAAGGGGGAAGAAGGCTTTTCAGGGCCAACTTGGCCTTCCTGTCTTCAATGACATGCGGGTTAAACCCGTGCATATAGTGTAGTCTGTGCTCAGATGGGCCACACCCAAGCACATAACACACAGAGTGTGGCCATCCGCAGGGGATAACTTATGGCCACACTCAGTGCATCTTTTGAATATAGGCTTATCAGCCATGGTATCAGAAGAAAGAATAACTGAAAAAAGAAAAGTTATTTCTTTCCTACTGAAAAACACCCACTCACCACACTCACACACAGAACACACTGAGGAGGGGAGGGGAAGCAAAAACACACACAACTACTCTAAACTAAGCTAACAACTCTAAAAACTAGAAATTTGATGCACCAAACAAGGGGAGGAGAAAGGGGAACCTACACTATCACTACCTAAAATTTAGAGAGAAAAAAAGAGATATTTTAAAGTTTTTTTACCCACTTACAACCTGGAGCTCTGGAGATCACGATGTTTTAGCTATTCACTGCAAATGAGATCTGGGGGTTGGAAGGTGGTGGAGGTGTATTATGGGTAAGGGGAGGAGCTTGGAGCAGATGCTAGTAAAGTTGCCGGCTTGGATCCGATACGGATCCGGTATCCCACAGGTTGAAGACCAAATGAAGTAAACTACTTCAGATTTGCTGTTATGACAACTCTTTTAATGGTTTTAATTCCTGCTGACTTAAATTAAAATATTTGTATTTAGATCTATTGTTAACTAGTACTTCAAAATTATTTTCACATTTGATGAAAGTATTGTGTATTACTTAGTGTAGGGTTAAATGTACTCAGTTTTTTAACATGACTATCAGCTTCATTAATATTAATATCATGTACAATGAATTTCAAATTTAATTTTCTAATGTACAACTTAAAATCAACAACCAATTATGTGAAATTCATTCTCCTACTGGGAATAAAACCAAAGCCTTTAGACAACACATTCATCTGATGTTTATCCAAACATAATGAAGTGCGATTAAAAATAGGACGATTAAGATGTCTAAACTTTGTGGGTTCATTGTTACTGTTAAAAGTCACTGAAATATCTGGAGAATTACAACCTAACTTCCTCTTCTTCTCCCATGGCCTCTTCTTTTCCCTCTGCTCGCTCTGCCATTCTGCTTCATATTTGGTAACTGGATGTAATTTCTCAGCCAAAAAAAAGTAGTTTTTTGATTGGAAACTTTAGGGTCAATTCCTGTATCTGTGTTGGGAGCTTCATTAACATTTACATTATTTATGACCAGCTCATTTGAACTAGTCACAGATGGAACATCAGCAGCCCTATCAGGTTCGCTTCCTGGTTTTGGCCCGTATTAGGGCCTACAGATGCCCTAGAACTTATATTGTTGCCATCGATATTGTTAAAAGCAGTTTCTCCACTATTTGAAATAACATAGGCCCTTCAATGTGAATAAGCTAATTGATTCTGTCCAAGTTGTTTATATTTCTTACTTATAAGTGTGGCAACATGTCTATCAATTTTAACAGACACTCTATCGTAAATAGGCTTAAAATGAACAAAAGAAGGATGTTGTACTATGCAGTCATTAAGAACTTGTATCTCAGTTTTCAAACTCTCAATTTTATCACAGTTAATTTTAATTAGTAGCTTAAGTGCCTCAAGTCCAAGTATTATTATACAATGCTACTAATTTGTGATACAAATTATCTGCATAGCTGATACCATTTGGAAATTTATAAACTCATAATCCAAGCGTCACTTGTTTGAGTTCGACACAGTGTATAAAGATAAAAATGATCATATTTCAAGTGATTTTAGCTTTAAGAATTTCTTTTCCAAAGCATAAATGTCCAACTTACAGTTAGCACCAGGAATGTCTCTGAAAATAGTTGTAGCCGAGCCAAAATTAATTCCACTGTTGAAAAATGGATTACTAATACTACCATTAATGAACCGAGAAACAAAATCTTCATTAATCTGCCCTCCATCAGCCACAATAGTACAGTCACTGAAAGCAGAATCAGAAAACTTGAAAGAATTACTTCTAATAACACCCTGGCCATTAACCTGCATTTTCTATAAAGTTGTGTTGAGCTGTACCATTGATTGTTGAAAAGTTTGTATTAACAGTTGCAGCTCACTAGATATATCATAAGTATTAAGATCCAGCTTAGCATTTCCACTGAACCCACTTCTAACCTGTTCCGCTGTAGTAGACAAATTGCCACCATTGATAAGGTTAGCAGTCACTGCAACATGTGCCATCTGGGAGACAATAAATAAATTAGTAAAAAAAAATTCCAATCCAGAGGGAAAAGGAAAACTGAAACACTGCACTTCTTAGAAGTCAAACACAACACGGCGCACACTGGCCAAACTGATGGCAACTTAAAACAAATGATAAATAAACTGGAAAAATAGACAAATCTATTTTAGTGATTTCATCCTGATTTATTTGGAACTTCATCAGAAATAGAATTCTAAAATCACCATCATTTAAAAAGCCCTCCAAACATGATCTAAACATGACATCTCGAGATAACATTCAATAGAAACACTGACAGCAATGGAAACACTTCTGTTCTCTAATTAAATAAACTAAATTAGATATTTGCATAGCAGTTCCATGCTAAAATTTACAAAATCTTGAACTTAAATATCTAATTTATGATGACCCTGCATTCAAGTGGCATGTTGGTGGGAGGGATTGTCATCCACTTTACCAAGTGTCATAGCTTTAATTTTCATTAAGTAATTTCCAATGAAATGGGTATGTCAATCAGACACAACATGATGGGCCATGTCCTAACTGAATTTACAGCATGCAGGCACAGACAAATTAATACATTCAAGCTGTCACCAGCAGGAAGTACCATCGCAAATATTTTCTAGGCAGTTCCAGAAAGTTCCTACCACTATTATCACAAACATTAAAAATATGTCATGAAAGTTAAACCCACACACAGTAAGAAAAATAAAGCAATTCAATCAGGAAGCAAAGGATTCTAATGGCATTTTCAGAAAGATTTGTTATATTACTATGCTCAAAAAGGGAATACTGAATCATTTGTTTCCTGAACTGCAATACCAGCAACTCATCATCAAAGGAAATTAATGAGAGCTTCCTGGGAATAATAGAGCAAGAATTGAAATGACTTGCAAGTCTTACATAATTATTAAACAAGTCATGAAGCTAAACAAGCTTAACATTTGCACAGGCCACCATGACTTGAACAGATCTGACTGGGTGAGCACCTATAAATTCATCCCAGGCCTGACTTGTTTTGCCCTCCTGAAGACAGGAGGTGCCTTATGAGTGTAGGTATTAGCAAGATAATTATGGTCTATGGTCTGACTGTCTTATAAACCTTCTGAATCTGTAAACCTATGAATGGCTGATGTTGAAGAGTTTGTTCCAATGATACTCAGTACCAGATATTGTTCTGTACCAGATGTTAATCAAGGCTTCTTGCAACTTCAACTAGATGAGGCTAGTTCACACCTGTCTACTTTTAATACTGCTTTTTTAGATTTCTATTTGGTATTTCTTCAGTACTGTAAGTATTTCACCAAGTCAAAATAGAAATAATTGAGATTCTTGAAGGTGTGGGTAATATAATAAATAATTTACTTATCTAGAGAGTTACCAAGCAAGAACATGAAGCAATGGTAATAAAGCCATCAGGCAGGTAAAAGCTAAAAAGTCTGAATTCAAATAACATCAAATGTCAAATATGTGTATATAATCTCAGAAATATAGACCACTGATACTTGAAGGTCTGAATACAGATTTGGAAAACCCAGTGTTCTAGTTAATAAGGTGGAACAGCAAGATAAGTAAGCTCTTGTGAGATTTCTTACAATGTTTCATTATCTATAAAAATTTGCACTCAACTTAATGGATACTGCAGTTCCACTGAGGAAACTGCTAAGTCATGATGTGAACTGGTGTTGGTCATTACAGCAAGACAGAAACTTTAAGCAGAGCTGTAGCTAGATCAGCTGCTGCCCTGGACAATACCTCCATTTTGCAGGTTAGGACCAAAGATTCTTCCAAATTTGAAGACCAAAAAACAAAAAAGTACAAACAAAGGACTTTGGAACCACTATGTATATACATAATGCCTCTCTTAACTGAATCAACACAGTTGCAAAAGTAGTAGCAAAGCACTATAATAGCTTTTTGCTATGGTTCAAAAATAAATGCCTTCAGGCAAAGCAAACAGCTAGATAAGTACTTTTCACAAATCTATGCCAAAAACATTTGCTAAATTATAACAAACAGCTATACTAGCTCGTTTCTAAAGTTCTTAATTCACAAACCCTGACTGACTGCTATTATTGCTGCCATGATTCATAATAAGGGAGCAATCAGCACCACTTCAATAGTGCTGCTCATGTCCCCCAATAGCTCATGCCTGAGATCATTGCCTTCTTAACCCTGCTCTTCCTAAGATTTTGTTTTTTATGTTTTGCAATGTATCTCAACTAGTCCTTCTTCCAATAGATATGAATCAATAAGGTTACATTGCATAGATAATACAAGACAGTAGACCAGTAGTGTATGGGTCAGAAGCTTTAACAAAAGCACAAACAAGATATTCACAACGCAGAAAGAAATGCTGACAATTGTTGTGGCAGTCAAAAATGTAACGACTATACTTATGACAAATCAGTAGCAGTGAAACCAAATTACAGGCTTTTGCAAAGTATTTTTAAGAAATGACTTTATAAGGTACCAAGAAGATTACAAAAGAAATATGTTAAACTTGCAAAAGTATAATCTGACTGGTTAATATATGATGGGAAAGCAACAGCATGTAGCACTGAACAGTGCTTACCTGAAGGAAGAGAAAAAAAGTTTCACTAGGAAAGAACATAGGGCTTTCTTTGGGTTATTCCACATCTACCTATTTCCAGCTAAAAAAACTTGATGGGCTTGTACCATAGAAGATAAAGAAATTCAGCTGCAGGAGGTATAAACACATTCAAGCTTATTGTCATAGGTTCATAGATTCATAGTTACCTATATATCTTTATTTTTAAGTTTAAGGCTAGCCAGTTTCCCTTTTTGTGCTCAAAATACCCTATCCCATTTGGTTATAGATTGGCCTTACCCATCTCATAGTCAATAATTATATATTACCCCAAACAGAATAACTGGAATCATAACATAGATAATCTGAGGGGACGCATGCATGAGATAAAGCATTTAGGAGCTGCATCTGTCTACTCCTAAAGTAAAAACATGAGGTACTTTGCACTTGAAAATGGTCATTGAAAATGGACAGAGGCAAACCTTGTTCTATGTGTTGGGGACTCTGTTCCATAGTAGTGGTATCCTCTGTGAAATATACCTGTTCCTACAAACCATTCTGTAGAAGTTGCAGAAGAGGTTTAGAGCTCTAGAATGAGTATTTATTTTGCCATTTCACTTGCTGATGTGCAGTAAATTCATCTGTAATGGGTTGGAGGATGCCTTGTATGCCAGACACTGGTCACCTCTTAGCAGTCTATAGGCTACTGAGTACAGTGACAAGGTTTTGAGTCAGTCCATGTAGGATATGTTCCTTTTAGTAAGGTTTCACTGTGGGCATTCCAGTTGTTGCATGTGTCTGAACAAATACATGCCAAAGGGGGCATTATATTCAGTAAGTGGTGTAATGAGGGTTGAGTAAAGGGGAGCAATAGCATCCCTAGATCTATACACAGTCCCTTTGTTTATAAGCTGCACAATATAAAAGGACTTCCTTACAACAATAGACACATAATTGTCAAAAGTTAGGTCACTGTGCATGTACATTCCCACATTCTGAACAACTGGATCTACTCTTAGGGGCGTATTCCCAATGTGGCAGTTTCCAAGGGTAGATGACTTTCCAAAGGATACAATAATGCATTTAGTCTTAAATTTAGTCTATTTAATTGTTGTCCATAAAGACATGAGCTTTCAATCTGCAAGGCTTAAATGTTTAAATTGAGTAAAGTGTTAAAAACATGAAAGCAATGTTCCCAAATCAGGGTTTTATACTGATCTCCAAAAAACAAGTAAATATCAAAAGGAAGACAAGCAACCCCTTATTAATAAAAGATCATCTCAATTAAGAACTTTCAACACTGCAATCTTCTTCAAAACTGAGGACTGTCTAAAATAATCTAATTAAATAAAACAGCACAGCAAAATCAAGTCATGCAAAGAAAATTCAAGTGATAAATTCATGTCAAACACAAATATGTAAAATATATAAATAAAAATAAATCCTAAAATCATGTGCATTTTCTTTAAAACTCTTCAATACATATATACGTGTGTATGTCTGTATGTACGTATAGAGAGAGGTAGATAGATAGAAAGACAGACAGATAGATAGATAGATAGATAGATAGATAGATAGATAGATAGATAGATAGATAGATAGACATAGATAGATAGAAAGAAATAAGCATTACATGTATACTATAGAGAACCGGTCTTACATTCCAGGAGAATTAATGGGTCAGTAAGGCTCAAGATACAGGAACAAATGGGCTGCAGGCCTTTTGTCCAGTGCAGAGATGGTGAGCTATTGCCCCTGGCAAGGAAATAATGTATTGATACAGTATAAGAAGGGGACCCATTTGACAAGTCCCACAGCAAGATTAAACATTTTTCATAAAAATCTGTCTTTAGCCATAGAAACATTATTTTGAATAAATTAAATGATATTGTTGTGAAAATAGAGAAGACAGAGATCTCTCTCCCTTTTGTTCTTGTCTTACTCTTATATGTTCAACAAGTAGAGATCTATTAATAATAGTCTTTGAGAACCACGTTTGCCATATGGCACCATGCTTTACAACTACAAATGATTAGTCCTGTTGTTTAATAAGTCGGTGTCAGCACTCCGCTTCTCTTTGATGATACCCACATAAACAGCACTGATGCCTACTGCTTAGTAAGCAAATCTCTTCAGTGCCTTACAAACACAAAAATAAAGCAAGGATAACATACCTCCTTTGTAAGCCGCCTTAGTGATTGGCTACGCGAGAGTGATACTCCTTGGTCATAGCCCTTCAGGAGGTCCATCTCTCGTTCAGTTAGAATATCTGGTTCTAGGTGCCTCATCCTGGCTTTTCTCTGTCTCTGATGTTGCAACTACATAAGAACATAAAACATAAAATATTAATATGTCAGCTCAGCATATAAATCAGCTGCTTTGACAGCAGATCAAAATATAATTTAACAAGATTGGACTATCCAGCAGAAATTCATTAATATAAATGTTTGCAATTGAAATAGTTCTTGTCTTTCCTTCTGGTTTCAGCATATTTTATCACATACCACGCAAGCTGATGTCAGCTAAACTTCCTAACATGGCAGGTACATACTAATAAATATATATGTGGCCTCCATCTTCTACTTGGCAAGTATCTTCAATAAATACCCATCAATATAAATTCTTTAATGATTTGTGATATTGTTTATTTATAAAACTATTTAAATAATTTACAGAAGGCGTTGTACAAACAAAATTAATATTGCACAAAAACGCCAATAAGAGTAAAATTAAAATAGTAATGAATTCACAAATAATAACTTAAAATAAAGATAAATAGGCAAAAGAAGTACCCCTAATAGGATTTAGATAGACCCTCCTGTAAAACAGGTACTTCTGAGATCTCCTGAATCAGAGAAGCTAGTTGGTTCCAAAGAACCAAAGTAAGGTAGGCAAATAACAACCTACCAGATACTTCTAGACAAAGTTTTTGGAACATGCAGCCACTACTAAAGTAAACATGAGGTACTTTGCTGGGCATAGGGCTTCAGCAGCTCCTTCAATTAAGTAGCATGCAGGATACAAAGGACAAAGTAGGGATGACAAGATTTTAAAAACAAACCTGTCAGCAAGTGGAGATAGTGCTGGTCAGGATCTGTATGACACATGCAAAGTATTCCTATCAAAAGTCCAGTTGCAAAGTTATATACTCATTGAAGGCATGCTGGGCAAAGCTTTAGTTGGTCATTTAATGTACTGGGTATTCCCCATTTGGTGCTACACTCAGCCAAAGGTGAAAACCAGAAAGATCCTCTAATGTTTAAACATTTGTTCTACATAGTAGCTCTTCTGAATTCTAATCTTGCCTATACAAACTATAGCAAAGAGTTGCAATACCTCCTTCCTGCAGTTGCTACTACATAGACAGTGCAGACAGTCTTGTAAATCATATAAGCAGCCACAATATCCCTGCAGCTGCTTAAAGGATTGTTTGCACTCACAGTCAGCAAGAGATATTAGTCGGTTCCATCGCTGACTTGTAAGGACGATCAACATCTCTTTTACAGCTTCAGTCACTCCCACTAACAGCTTTTGCCTGGGAGATCTGCCCCTTTTACCCCACCCTAGCTACAAATTTCTTATCAGGTTACCATTCATAAGCCTAAGGTACAAAGCACTGCAGAAGCCCAAGGAAGAAAAGACAGGAATATGTGATGGATGGACAGTATCCTACACCAACAAAGCTGCAGCCTTTGCTGTGTTAAGTTTTAGCCATGAACCTTCCACTGAAGAATGGAATCCAAGCCATGTTCCAAGGCAGAAAAGATAGGCACAGAGACCACATATAAGGAGAGGTAAAGCAGAATGTCATTAGTATAATACTTCTCCTAAGTCATAATGTATACATTGTGATCAAAAGCTTAGCTAAGATAAAACCTGAGGCACTCTGAATTCCAAAGGGAGGAACCAGGAGAATTATTTCCAGGAACCACTTGGTGGAAACAGCTTGAGGGGATTTGGCCAAACCATGATAAGAAGTTAGACCCTCAGTCAAATCCCATGGTTCAATGTGTCAGAAGCTGCTAAGAGAATAAGAACCAAACTAGAATACAACTTGTAATCCTTTGTTATCAGGAATCATTAAGCACTTCAATAAGGACAGCCTCAGTGCTGTGTTTAGGTCTAAAGTCAGAATGACATGGGCCAAGAAGGACAAGCATTGTTAGATTGGAATACATCTGTCTGAATATATCTTTCTCCATAAATTTACTCACAAAAGGATGGGGTGGTAGTTTTCCAGCATGACTGGATCAAGTGCTGGCTTTTTAAGGATTGGACTCATCAATCCCTCTTTTAATAAAGACGGAAATATGATGAAAGGAGATGGAAAATAATGGGTTCTAGTGGCTCAAGACAAGAGCTGTCATAATACAAACAGCAGATGACTGATTTCAGTTATTTGCTTATCTATTTAATGTCATTCTAATGGGAATACAATATATATTGGCCTGGGAGGAGATGATTGGAAAACCTGTCTGCTTTGTTAGGGATGGCCTGTGCCTCTCTCATCATGGTTTCTGTATATTAGCCAGGACTTTTTCCTCTCCTATAGTGCCTTTTATAGGAAAAGTCAGTCTCCACAAATTACTTACATAACAAATCAAAATCAAAACTATATAAAAGTAGTAAGTCTCATTGATAGAAAGCCTAAATAAGAAGCTGCACTCCTTACAAACATTCCTAACTTTTAAAAATATAGATGTTTGTGTAGTCACTGAAACATGGTTTCAGAATACTGATAGGACCCAACACTGTGGATTTTAATGCCTACCACTCTTTCAGACAGTGTAACTGGAGGGGCATGTTTGTATTAATAAGAAGGTATCTCACCTCCCAGATTCATGTCAGGATATTGACCCTGAACTCCTCTATATCCCTTGCATTGTAGCTGCACCAGCCACTATGGTGGTATTAAGAGATAAAGCCCTGACTATAGCCAGAATGACCTAGGTTTGATTAGTGGCTCAGGTGACTGATGGAGTGGCAGAGAGGAATGGACATGCTCATTCTGGGGGGATGGCATTTGTCAATGATGCTTCCTGTGGGGAGGTATGGTCCAAAAGAGGGGGACCACCCTCAGACATGGGTTGAAGGGTATAGGGGAGGGGGCTCAGAAAAGTAGGTAGGTCATACATAACCCCCCCTGGCTAGAAGATGAACAGCAGACCCCCCAAATGCCCTCCATAGGTTTATAGGTGTGTACTAGGCTAATAACTACTAAGACCCTTTATAAGCCTAGCCGTGCAACCCAAATGTAACCCACAGACTTTATTTATATAGGTGGTGATTTACTCACTGCCTCTGGCATCAGAAACATGGGTGCCAGACCAGAGGTCAATTTCCGATTACCAATCCATTGCCAAGTTGCTCTTAAATAGGGACAGGGAGGAACTCGGCTTCCCATGGATGGGGAGCCTGTTCCAGAGAATGGGAATTCTCTGAGAAACATACCTGTCTGTCCAATATGCCTTATTTATGTCACAAACAAAAGTTATGTATTTTATTCTAGTATTTATGATGCTGCTTGTTTTGCAGATGTGCAAAACATTCCTCAAACCAGAGTCCAGGGATGCCTTGTATGCCAGGCAAAGATCATCTCTCAGAAATTTGTATGACACCAAGTAAAGAGACAGAACTTTGAGGCAATCAGTGTAAGACATTATGTTTACTCCCTGTATTCTTTTTGTAAGGTACCTTTGTGAATATTCCATTTGCTGAATGTGTCTGGTCAGATACATACCAAAGGGTACATTATACTGTATGATGAGTCTGCTGAAGGCCATTTACAGTGGTATGATAACCTCTCTGGACATAGATGCAATGGTCTTGCTTATAAGTTGAGCAACATAGAAGGAGTTTCTTACTACCTTCAACACATGTTGGTTGAAGGCTAGGTTACTTTCTAAATGAGTTACCAGATCCCTGACTAGCAAATGAACTTTTAGCAGTGTTTTACTGATGACATAGTTACCTAGGATGACTGACTTTTCAAAAGGTACTATAATGCATTTCTTGGTACTGATTTTTAAGCCATAGCTTTGGCATCAATCATTTGTTTGTGTTAGACCTTCCTGAAGGGTGTTCTCATCTTGGAGGATTCAATGACTGTTCCCAGTTTGCAATTATCTGTAATCTTGGTTAATCAGAGGCCTTTGACATTGGATTTGACATCCTAGAAGTAGATGCCAAAGAGAAGTGGGCCTAGCACAGATTCCTGGTGGATTCCACTGGTGACCAGCCTCGTTGTGGAGGTAGCATCACCAATTCTAACCTCCTGGATTCTTTCAGTGAGCCAGCTGGCTCTCCAGCATGTTATAAAGGGGTTTATACCTAGTTTTGTAAGTTTTTGACAATGTCCAAGTGGGGCATTGTAAAATCTAGGCAGGCAGTATGCATAATTTTCCCCACATCCACTGCCTTAGTGACCTTTTCAAAGAAGTCCACCAGATTCAGTAAACATAACCTTCTTTTGACAAAGCCAAACTTGGACTGATCCTGTGTCTGGAGGTCTCCTACATCATTGCTGATAATTTCCATGATAATTCTTTCCATGGCTTTGCAAATAAAAGTAGTCAGGCTAATGGGTCTCCAGTTCCCAGGATCTGTTGAAGGTCCTCCCTTATGAAGGGGAATGACTGTTGCAGTCCTCCATTCACTTGGCACAAAACCTGTTTTAAGACTATAAATATTGACTCTGGGGGTCCTAAATAGTCATGTTTTAAACTGTTCAGATGGCACCCTGGAAGGTAATCGGGGCCCAATGAGGCTGTGTTTTTGGCTTTACTGAGAGCAGCCAGTACGTGTTCCCTAGTTATAGTTTATGGGGTTATATTTGAGGGAATTTTTTGGAGGATGGAGAGAGGGAGGTAAAGCTGGAACTGAATTTGTCTGCTAACATGTTCCCTATATTACCAGGATTGGTGAATGGGACACCATTAACCACCAGTTCACCACATTGCTGTGTGCTGCCCTTGAGGTTTTTGATATAACTGAAGAAGGCCTTATGGTTATCTTTCACCTGGACGGCTATCTTAACCTCAAAGTTGGCTTTGCTTGATCGAATTAACCCATTTAGTTGCCTATTTAATTTGATGAGAGAGCTTTAACCTTTATGGGAACTGCCCCTCCTGATTTTTGCCATATTTTTCTTTTCATTTTATTATATATCTTGTTTAATTTGGGATGCCACCAGGGCGGTTTGTTTCTGGGGCTATTCCTGAGCTTGCTTCTGGTAGGTACAGCAACTTCTATGCAGTCAGTGACATAGTTCAGTGCCTTGAAGGTTTGACAGTAAATGTTATCACCTGCAGCAGATGGCATTAGTGAAGTGAGTGGCATTAAAAGGGGAAAATGCAAAAGTGTGAATGCTGTTACACAACCATGTTTTTTGCGACCCCTCAATCAATTACATGTACACTATGGCGTACAGTGCGTACGCTTGCAAACATCCCTATGTCCAGTATTTTACCCTTGTTACATGTACACTATGGCGTAGAGTGCGTACGCTTGCAAACATCTCTAAGTCCAGTATTTTACCCTTGTTACATGTACACTATGGCGTACAGTGCGTACGCTTGCAAACATCCCTATGTCCAGTATTTTACCCTTGTTACATGTACACTATGGCGTACAGTGCGTACGCTTGCAAACATCTCTATGTCCAGTATTTTACCCTTGTTACATGTACACTATGGCGTACAGTGCGTACCCTTGCAAACATCCCTATGTCCAGTATTTTACCCTTGTTACATGTACACTATGGCGTACAGTGCGTACGCTTGCAAACATCTCTAAGTCCAGTATTTTACCCTTGTTATATGTACACTATGGCGTACAGTGCGTACGCTTGCAAACATCCCTATGTCCAGTATTTTACCCTTGTTACATGTACACTATGGCGTACAGTGCATACCCTTGTAAACATCCCTAAGTCCAGTATTTTACCCTTGTTACATGTACACTATGGCGTACAGTGCATACCCTTGTAAACATCCCTATGTCCAGTATTTTACCCTTGTTACATGTACACTATGGCGTACAGTGCATACCCTTGTAAACATCCCTATGTCCAGTATTTTACCCTTGCTGTACCTTCCTTTTCTAGCTGATTGACGTTAAGAGCATATGTTTCCACATGTGTAAATTTCCATTGCTACACTCATGCTCTAATTGTCTAAGTAGTACATTGGTTTTATTTTGTCTTATACTTAACCTATGTATACATGTTTAGTTCTGTTATTTGTAATGCACTACTGTATCCCCCCTGTTGTGGCTGAAAATTTCATTCCCTGTCATTTTGGATGCAGGAATACACCAGTCTGCTTCTGAGATTAAAATCTCCCAACAGTACAACTTCCTAATTTCTACTGTAAGACCTTAACCATTCCTTTATCAATTCAATGTCCTTTCTTTCAATATCCAGTGGTCAGTACATTTTACTGGATCACCCTCTTGCAGCCTTTTTTCCTTTCTAGGATGCTAATGTTTAGTGGTCCTCTCTTCTCCACTCCACTCCTTTTCTTCAAGGTACTCATAATGTATTATACTAATACAGACTGCTACCTAACTCCTGACTTGACCTTTCTGTCCTACCCAAAAATATATCCTGTAACCTCCATATCCTAATCCTTTTCATCATTTGCTCAGGATTCTGCCACATCTTGTATATCTGTTTCCTTCCACTTGAATTACCATCCCAGTCTCCCATATTTTCTTACCTAAACTCTTGGCATTACTCAGCACAATCCTTCACTCCTACCTTAGTTTTGTCCTTTTTCTACTCTGTTTACTCTTTTCAGCTTCTGACTTATACCCTGTATCATCATCTTTTTCCTACCCATTGTATCCATAGCATTGTCTAATGACTTTTGTACCATTGCGTCTATTTCTACTTTTGTTTGTTTAAACAAGTCCTACTAGTGACCTTATTTTATCTTGCTATCTGACAACTCCCCAGTATATTACATTTCACTTTAATGGTATAACTGTTCTGATATGCATTCCTGTCTTTAGCAAGGCTGCCCAACATGGAAAAGAGGTGAAGTTTTTGGGAGTGAAGAAGTTCTCTCTCTTTGACATACCCCCTCCCCCCATTTATTTCTGCTTTATGTCCCATTCGTTTTTGTGTGGTACATACTGTATACAAGCTGAACATATGAGATTTATTTAACTACATAGCTGTCAACACAGTGCCTGAGTCAAGTTCCATACCGCAGAATTCTGCTATGTAAATGGTGACTTTGAACAGGGCTATCCATTTTACCCCGATCCCAACAGAAAAGTAGGCTGGATAGACAGATTGACTAGCTTGTGTAACATGTTAAATATAATTCATTAAGACACATTACTTGTCCTGTTTGGTCCTGGAATGCAGCACATCTTGTCTGATAAAAAAGACATACAGAGTATTACTTCCTCTGAACCTTTGCTGCTAAATGTTAATTATAGGTTTCTAAACCTCAGCAGATGTTAGCACCTAGTGCATGTATATTTAGACTGCAAAGATATGTTGAGCTCTGCAGTGCTAATGAATAATTCATTTTTTATTTATAAAAAGTGAATATTTCACTTTTTATTTATTAACCAGGTACGTCCACTGGACACAGGTGTCCCTTTTCAGTGATGACCTGAAGCACCATCTGGCTAAGTAACTTGCTTAGAGTCACACAGTAGGTAACTCGAGTTTGAGGAACTCAAATTTTGGACTACAGGAAGCAGCATGCTAATAGGTCATAGACCCAGTTTATATCATAGTATAATTATTGGGGATGACTTATTCACTCTTTAGTGTTTAACACTAATGTGATATTCAGTTGTTTGAATACAGAACCAAAATTTACATATTATACCAGTGAAAACAATTCTTCCTTCAATGAATGGGTACATTCTGTAAATGTGAGATCACCGTGTATGTGAACATTAAAGGAATGTAATTCACCTACCCTTGAAATTCTGCCCTACTCTTTGGCACACCTCTGGGGTGTGTAATAATGATCCTACTTATTCTACAGGGTACATCATTTATTTAAATTCTGTGATGTGGTTTTGGATTCCAAGAAAACTGTGAATGGTCTACATCACCTTAAATAATGCAAAATGTGTGCCCATTTTAATCAAGTTAACATGAATAAACATGATGCCATTCCAGGGTACCATAGGGATCAGTGCTTGGCCATCTCCTGTTTGGCATTTATTTTGCAGCTATACAAGTTAATATCCTAGAAGAGCGGTTGACTGGACTTGTTAATAACTGCAAGCTGGATACCATTATCTACTCATCCACTGATACTAAACACTTCCAGCAAGGGCTGGAATACGTACTTACCTAATTTACTGAAAACAATCTCAAGCTAAATGAAAAAAGTGCAGTATAGTAGCATTCATTAAAAAAGTTGCTTCCTACCTCATAAGTTACAAATGGTGGTCCTCTTCAGACAGATATGGTCATAAAACACCTGGGTACTTGTATGGATAAGTGTAACTCATTCAGTCATCATGCTTTCAGTACATATAGGAAATTCTCCTGCTTGACTCAGTTAATTTCCAAGGGAATATCTTCAAGGTCCAATGAAGTCATCTTACCACTGTAATCTTCCCTTATCAGTCTCATTAATACAATGCCTCCTTTGGTTCACTTAAATCCAAGTATATCTCTCAGTTTGAAAGGCCCAAAAGAGTTCTACCCAAGCAAATTAAAAGTCTTAAATCCTTCAACTATATCGATACATAAGCATGAATTTTTTTGTACTCAATAGCTCCAAGGTGACTTGTGTCTTGCTTTTGCAAGCTGTAAAAGTCCCAGTCCTATTTGATGTCCTCTTTCTTCACAAAACCAGTAGCTCTACAAGCAGCAACACTGGGTTCTTAAATCTATACCAACAAATAAAAAAAGACTCGCTAGAGGGACAGGTTCCTAATTTAATGTATTCCTAGCCTACGGAGTAAGTTACCACTATATTTCAAACAAAGCAGTATTTCAGCTACATTTAAGGCTAATATTGACAACTGGATGGGAAGGCATACATTTTTACCAGGTTTATCATATATAGCTTTACTTGATTCGGGAGGAAAGCACTATTAAGTGCTTAAAAAGGGTGATAAAAACTTTCAAGTATGTTGACTTAAAGGTACATATTGCTAGGCATCTTCTGGTTCCCACAATCACCTGCCTAGCCCATATTCATTCACTTTTGTCTCAGCATTTGGTTACTTTTATCACTCTGTTTGCAATAACACAGAATATTAAAAATCAAAACAGTATCAAATATATGTCTACCTTTTGTTTAACATGCTTTAATGAATGCTTAACACACTGAAAGAGAAAACAACCAAGGAGGAAGAAGAGAGGAAACAAATAGTGAGAATTAATCTAATAAATGAATGCTTACCCACTTGCAGAGGGAGAAAGAGAGCGAGAGAGAGAGAGAGAAAGAGGAAGATCCAATACGTTATCAATAACTTTATTACCATATTATCAAACACTTCGCTTCGTCTGGTAACTGTCCCTGCCTCCATATCCAAGGTATTCACTTTATATTCATCTCCTTTGTCAAGTGATAGGTTCACTCTTTGCCTCAGTGCAGAAGGGTCCCCAATTTCACTGCCAATGCAGAACTTCTCTTTGTGTTTGTCCAGCAGATCAAGAGACCGAAATGTCATATTACAGTGTTGGCAGTGGAATGTACCTGAATCTGTCATCATTGTGGAAATGTAATGGTTTGCTTCCAGATCATCTGATCATCATCTCTTATTCTGTCTCCATATTATCTCAAATTATGATGCAAATCTGTCCATTGAACGAGAAAAGGCATGAATAAGAATGTAATTAATGGTGCAGTTTCTGCTAGGATTACAAGAAAACATTCAAATTAAAATATATGCAGATACAGTTGTATTTTTTGTTCCATTTATATGTCATCAATTCATCATTATGTCACTTGCTTTAAATGGAGTCACTAATATAATTCACAAAGCCAGACAAATAATGAACTGGAATATAATCTAAATTGAAAACAGAGAAGCAGCATTTATAAAATGTTACTTAGTTTATCAAAAATGTATCTCTGACCATAAGTTCTAATATACATTAGGCATGTACAAGGGGGAAACAGCAAAATTCTGGTGTATTTTACAAGCAGAAACAAATATACAGCTTTTTGAATAGAAGGTACAATAATCATATGGCAAGAAGGTATATCACTCCTGTTTTTTCAAATGATAAACCAGATTTTAGAAACAAAATTAATGAAGCCACAATATGTGATGGTTCAGTTTAACGTCACTAAAACATATTTCACACAATGGATTTCATCTAATATGGATTTCACTAAAATGGAACCTCTGTTGATGCAGTCACCTCTACAAAATTCTACAAAGGAAAGTTCAGCTTTGATGTTATGAAACCTTTACCCCCCCCCTCCCTTTTTTTTCAAGGAGCTGTAGCCTACTAAAACTTAGACGTTAGAACAAATAAGTGAAGGACACATTGCACGTCCCCCCCCCATCTGTTTGCACTCCGGCAAAACATTTTTGTTTTGCTTTTGGTTACTACTGCAGCTGTCTGATATCGGCCATGTCCTAGCTGGTATGTTTTGAGGATTAGCCTTGGAGCATGCACAGTAGCATGTTCATATTTTGTCAATATAAGTATGTTGACATTTGCAAGGTCACCCTAGCAGCTACACACACACACACACACACACACACACACACACACACACACACACACACACACACACACACACACATAAACCCCTAAACTAAGGTCATTGGTCTCCACCAGTTGCTGCTGTCCTTGGGGGAAAACCCCGCCCTTCCCCACAGGATGTATGTGCTGACAAAAATGCTGCTCCACCCTATCTCCTGGCTGACTTCTCAGTGATCACCTTCACTGACTGAACTCAAGTTGCTTGATTTGCAGTCAGGGTTAAAGCCCTCTTGCATATTTTTAATTTTTTTTCATTGTAGTGTGCTTTTGAAAAAAAATTCCAGTGAGTTATGTCTATGTTTTCATGAATAACAGGAGTGTATGTGAGTGGGACAGCCATTTTTAATGTGTTTTGTAATTTGCACCTAATATGATGCCACCTCACTAGCAACTCATAACACTGAAATTATCTGATGCCCTAAATACTGGGATTTATAGTTGGCAAAGGCATGATCCAGGAAAAATAACTCTGTACAGAATTCTCCAAAGGAACATTACATCATTTTCTATGTGTACCTAGCTGACTGTCTGCCATTATTTAATTTTTACTGTAGTCCTTCTTTGCAAGTTATGCTATGCGAACCTAATGTAACATTGTAAAAACATTAATTTTAAAATGAAGCTTGTACTGTAACACTTTTTAATGCAAAGTATTTATAAAAAACTCTGTGCTACAAGTACCTTGAAGAAATTTGATGTATTTTAAAATCCATGTCCTTTTTTCATATACAAGGAGCAGCATATTATTAGGAAAAAACATTAACATTTCGATTTCATCTTTTAGATTTAAATGTCTATGTAAAAATCTGTCCTGCATAATGTAATGTTAATTATTATTTGCAATAGGATATTTCTGAGAAGCTGTATAACCTTTTTTAGCTGTTCATCACAAACCAAACTGGCCAAGTGTCCTATAACTGAGTTTAAATCCCGTGGATTTTCACATGGGCAGTACAGTCAGAAGAGCAATTAAAGTGCCCTCTTCAGCAAGTCTAAGGTATTGTCAATAACAGCAACATTAGCTCTGGCACCCATCTAACTACATAATGTTGTAAGTTAGGCTTTTTAAACAAGCAATAATACATGACAGAGTGTGTGTGTGTGTGTGTGTGTGTGTGTGTGTGTGTGTGTGTGTGTGTGTGTGTGTGTGTGTGTGTGTGTGTGTGTGTGTGTGTGTTTGTGAGTGTATATATGTGTGCTATTGTGGAAATAACACATGCCCAGGAGTGTTATGAGGCCCATCACTGCAGGTGTCAGGACTCTACACCCCTGGAAGAGTGTTATTTTCCAGAATAAGAACAACAAAATCCAGAACTGGAAATGCAAACAAACCTTTAATATATAGCAAAGGTTTTGCATGGAACCCTTCTTTGGTGCAATGTAAAAACTTCAAGTAACACACATTTTTAAAGAAATTCAAATAAAATCATATGTGACACAGCCCCAATCGCAATCAATTAACAATTATTCAATTAAAACACTTGAAGTCATATTGCATAGACATTCTATATAAAATATTAAAATATAAAAATAAATAAAACAATATAAAATAATAATTATTATTATCCTTTAACAATTAGGAATAATCCTTTGCTTATGGATGTGAATATGCTTGGAACCTGTGATCTGAGAGCCGCTCCCCAGCAAGATAGTAACTTTGAAAACTATGTTTGCATTTTAGAGAGAAAGGTACAAGCCTTTAAAAAGCTTCAATGGCAGCAGCTAAGCTTTATGGCTTATTTTGAGCTTGAGGCTGTATAGTGTGGTTTAAGAATACTGAAAATGCCAACTTATGCTAATACATCCCATGAGCTTTTTAAAAAATGTCAAGAACTGAATTTGAAGTTAAGTGCAGATTATATGATCCTGATGAATCAGTTCTTTCTTCAAGTGGAAAGTGACTTACAGAATGAGATCTTGAAATTGGAAAGTGGGATCTCTTCTATGAAAAGCTCTACATAGATTTACCAATGTTAGAGAGACTGACTATGTTTGATCGCAAATTAGAATCTACAAAAAAGCATAACCAACAGAGAGATCTGAATGATTTTCAAACTGGTAATATTTTTCCTGGCCAAATGAACAGCATATGATAAAAGAAAGAAATTCTTCTCATGTAGAGACAAAATGATTTGAACAAGCAAAGAATTTGCCATCTGAAAGTTCAGTGTATTCATTAGATACTTTTCAGATGCCTGTTCCTTTAAATCCATCTACTACGGACTGTTCATTCATTCAAGCAGCTGGGATCACTAGAGAAGTACGTAGTACACCTACGTTGGTGAATGAAATTGCAATATGATTGGATGATGCATCTAATCCTGTTTCTACACACAAGAATTGTGAAATAGAGGAGGATTTTGGACCATCTTTTCCAATACCGCTCAACCTGCCAAAAAGAATAGAGTCTCAGCCTAGAAATCCATCGAGAGGATGTTCAAAAGGAAGGAAAAAGAGGAAATGCAAGGATCTACAATGGTCCACAGACACACAGTCAGTCCAAACAGGTTTATTGAATAATACAAGTATTATTAACTTGTCTAGCTGGTTTTGAGTCCTGAAGCTATATCAGTATTACAGAGAGGACTGCAGTTTATTCCCTCTGACAGTGACAGTATAGTTGATGCCTTAACTGACTTAAGACTTTTCATGCATAATCTGAACTTGAAATTAATATTTAGAAATTCAGTGAATACAACCAATTGGCTATGTAAGAAATCCAGTGTATTTATTCCTAATAGTTTTCCAGTTGTATTTCAGGATGTGTGTGAACAGCAATTACGTTCCTTGTATGAGACCAAAATTAATTATAGATTTTACAATTTAACATCTGAAGAGCACATTGCACTTAGGAACTTACAAGAAAATGCTGACATTGTGTTTAGGCAAGCCGACAAGGGTGGGGCAGTTGTAGTAATGAATAAATCAGATTATGTGGAAGCCATGAATGTGTTTTTATCTGATGAAAGTACATTTTTTAAAATAGAAATGTTGAGCTGTGTAATTATTTTACTGTCCTATGCCCTGTGATATCATTTTTGTATGGCTTGCCAAAAGTTCACAAAAGTTTGACCCCCCCACCCCCCCCCCATGAGACCTATTGTCTCTGGAAGGAGGTGAATCATGGAACCTATCTCATTATTATACAATCTGTTTTAACTAGGTATCTTTGTGAAATGAGGTGTTATATTCATGATACAGGGGATTTTTTGAACAAATTATTTGAATGGAAGCAATCCACTTGCATTACTGAATTGTATTCACAATGATGGATATTAATTCCCTGTTCACCATAATTCCTAATGATTATGGTTTAGATGTGCTACAGAATATTTTACATGATAAAACAGATTTACATTATAGGGATATAGACAATATAAGCCAGTTATTAGATTTTGTCCTTGTAATAATGTGTTTATTTTTGAAAGTCAAGTGTATTTACAGGGTACTGGTGTAGCCATGGCTAACAGCTTTGCTAATATTGTACTCAGCCACTGAGGATGAGTTTTTTTTTTTCAAGGACATCCAATGCTCACAAATAAGGTTTTATTTTTAAGCGTTTGTAGATGACATCTTTATGGTTTGGCATGGAGACCAACAAGAACTGAGTCAATATCTAGGGAATACTACTAGTTTTCTTAGCTTTAAACTTAGCAGTTCAGATAAAGAAGTGAATTTTTTTAGATGTGAAAATAACTAATACATCACAAGGTCTTGAAACATACATACATAAAAAGCAACTTCAAGCTAATAGATATATCCATAGGCAGAGCATGCATGCACCTCATGTGTTTAAGAGCATAGTCAAGAGCCAGTTACATGAGTGAGTAGACTTAATATGAATGAGACTACCTGTAATGCACAAATGAGCACTATGTTAGATGAGTTTAAAGGTGGGGACGAAGATCATATGTTAAAATCAATTACGTCTGAAGTTATAGCAGAAAGAAATACTTCAGCAAGGCCATATTTTGAGTATAATTTGACCTTACTTGTCCAAAGTGAAAGGGAGAAAGATCCCTGCCTTAGGTATGTAGCTACATTTAATAGAAGAACAAATGAGGATAGAAAGGTCATCTTAAGAATTGGGCTATTCTACATGCTATTTCTGAATTAAAACAATTTATTGGTGAGAACCCAAGTTTTTTTATTTATTTTATTTATTTATTTATTTAAATTTGTTGACTGGGAGTATCCAACTGGACGTAGGTCCATTTTCAGCGGGGGCCCGGGGAGAAAAGCTCCACAGTTAAAATAAACAGACAGTAGTTACATTGGATTACATAGTGATTAACAATTTAACATAGCAATTACTTACAACACATTTACAGATGAAGAACATATTACATCAGTAGACAACTAGAATCTTTATCTGTGAAGTACATAACAGACATTAACAAATGTTACAATGAGAAGTTCCTGCTGTATAATAAGTACTAGGCTTATGAGCATCTGAGCTTGCTATAATCAAGGAAGTTAGTGGAGTGGAAAGAAAGGTAGTGGTTGGATGGAGTGGATGATATTAGAATGGGATTTGCAAGGGCATAGCCAGCATGTTTTTAGGTGCGCTTTTAGTAAAGTTTTGAAGTGGGTGCATTTTTCCTATAGAACTTTTAGTAACTTGAAAAGAAGGCTCTGTTATAAAGAAATACATTCAATGAACAAAAACAGTAGCATATCAACTTGGAAACAGGGCACATTTTCTTGTTAAAATTGTACATGTTGCAGATATATGTGTAATGAAAACACATTTATACATCCAATTACCAACAATGCTACATGCAACACCACCAATATTGTTTATTTAGCAACCTCTATAAAATGTTTTGCATTCTATGTGAGTAAGTCCACTCGTAAACTTAAAGAACATATTATTGAGCATAGATCAGAGATTATAAGAAATGTTTCAACCAATGGCCTATTTAAACATATACATGCACATTTTCAGGAACACAAATTGTTATTCAGGGTAATAGATATTGTATATATTAGAGGTGGTGATTTGAATAACATCTTAGAGTCTAGAGAATTCATCTGGATAGTTCATTTGTAGGCTGACCACATACTAGGTATTAATGCTGCAGTAAGTATCAAACCAGTTTTGGTTAAAAAAACAGATGCAATATAAATAAAATGATAATAATAATAATTATTATTTTATATTGTCTTATTTATTTTTATGTTTTAATATTTTAAATTGAATGTCTATGTAATATGACTTCAAGTGTTTTAATTGAATAATTGTTAATTGATTGTAATTGGGGTGGTGTCGCATGTGATTTTATTTGAATTTCTTTAAAAATGTGTGTTACTTCATATTTTTATATTGCACTTAAGAAGGGTTCCACCTGAAAGCTTTGCTATATATTAAAGATTTGTTTGCGTTTCCAGATCCAGTTTTTGTTATTTTTAATCTGAGTGATTATACCAGTTTCTGGTTTACTACAACGTTGGTCCTTTTATGTTCAAGAGTGTTATTTCCACCATAACACACCATAGAGGGCATTATTGCACTTTAAGAATGGGCTATCTCTTAAATTGTTCTACATTTATTTATTTTAAAATTTATATATATATATATATATATATATATATATATATATATATATATATACACATACATACATTTGATGTGAAGTAGCCCCTCCATCTGATGTTTCAGACTTGATGTAGTTAGTATATGTAATTATTGTTTCAAGAAGCATTTTACATCAAAAGTTACGTAAGTATTTCACATCTACAGACACACACACTCAGAAGCACACACAAACAGACCCACAAATACCGGCATAGAATTATAGACAGACAGTCAGACAAAATCGCACAGATAAACACACACACACACACACACACACACACACACACACACACACACACACACACACATATACATAGACACAATAACAAACACACACAGACAAATACATACACACACACACACACTGTGCTTAACCTCATTTTTGTTGAGTGAACACATCCTTAGATGCCTCCTTGAGAACAAATAAATGAAAAAAAATTGAATGCAATGCATAGCAATTCTTGCCCCACAAAAAGAAAAAGAAAAAAATACAAGTCATAGGAACTTCTCACGCCCCCTTTACTGCCCTGATTTTGCGACATGATGCTGCTCTAGTCTAATAATTTCCCTGGATAAAGTAGTATGCTAACCTTTCAATCAGCAATGCCAGAGTCAGTAGCGTAGCACGAGATGGGCAAAGGAGGCAATTACGCCAGGCGCAAAGTGTTGGAGGTACGATCAAGAAACTTGCATAGCACTTTTTTCTGTACCAAAATGCCGGTACAGAAAAGCAGTTGATAATTATATAACTAAAAATAAAATTAGTGACCCCCACCTCAATGCGTCAAAAACAATTTTCATACATAAAACCAATTCAGATCCCCTTAACCCAGATAATTACAGACCAATAGCACTAATGAATGTGGATATGAAAATTTTAACATCAATTATAGCATCGAGACTAAAGAAGGTTTTGATATATCTAATTTCTAAGGAACAAGCTGGATTTATGGCAACTAGACAAACTAGCGATAACACACTTACACTGCATAATATGATGACGTATGCTAAACAAAACAACTTTAATATCTATGCTTTTATAATAGATGCCCAGAAAGCATTTGATAGAGTAGACATAAAGTTTTTGTTTGATGTGTTACCCTATTTTAACTTGCCCCAAGAATTCATTCAGATACTACAAATATTATATAGTAATCCATACACTACGCTATACATCAATAGGACTTATTCTAACAGAATACAGATTAAAAATGGTACTCTTCAGGGTTGTCCCATGTCCCCCTTATTGTTTAACCTATATCTAGAACCCCTATTTTTATATATCAAGCAAAATTTGTATCATAATGCACCAATAATTTATAGGAATAAAATATTAATGTCAGCATTCGCCGATGATCTTATTATATATTGTACAACCCCAATTTCGGACAGTGAAAAGATATTAAAGCTCATAAACGAATTTTCGGTAGTTTCTAATTATAAAATTAACTTACAGAAAACAAATATCTTCCCGTTAAGAACCCCAAAACCTTTTTCATTAACGGCCCTGATGGGGAAGTTAACATGTAAAGAAAATATTAAATATTTGGGTATCAACTTCTCTACGGATAATAAGGACTTTTATAACAATAATGTTAAACGAGTATGGGAACACATAATTGCTGATTGTGACAGATGGAAGAATTTAAAACTACCGGTATTAGCAAAAGTATCAATAGTGAAAATGAATATACTACCACGAATGTTATACATATTTAGGTCTGCCCAATTATCAGTTTCAAAAACAGTTTTTAAACAAATGCATAAAGATCTAGCTAAATTTATCTGGAACCCAAAAAGAACTAAAATATCTTATGAGAAATTAATGACCCCTAAAACAAGAGGGGGACTTGAGCTACCAAACTTTGAAGCATATTATTTGATTGTAAACGCTAATCAAATTTTAAGAATTGCTAATTATGATGTAACGAATACAAAATGGATACCAACTTGGGTGGTCTTGAATCATAAGCATATTTTGGATAGGAAAATAAATCCTAAAGCATTACCCTTTATGGACAAAATTAGTCTGATAAAATATGGAGTCATGGACCACATAATAACCTGTGTCTCATCTTTGCAAACTTTATTTCAGTCTGTAGATTTATTGCAATATATGATGGTTCTTCAACCTTTCCACAGGAATCCTAATTTTAAACTAAATAATCAGCTGATCGATCTCAGCAAATTTCCATTAATAGTTAATCTGACTCTATTTGATGTTTTTAATAAACTTGACTTATCGGCTTTACAAATTAGACAGGAAATGAATCTACCTAGAAGTTACATTGTTATAATGAGACAAGTTAAAGAACTTGCCTTGAGATATTTTAGGAACTTTAAACCTGCAGCCGGATTTGTGGATAAGTGCTCTGAATTGTGGCAAGCTATCCAACAAGACACTAAATTTATAGCAACTGCATACAAATTAATTAAGGATTTGAAATTTCAGGACAAAATTTTGCTTTCAGAGTATTGGGTAAACAAAGTAACAGTAACAGACAATCAGATATTAAAAGCAATTGATATAACTAGGAAATCAGTTTCTTTTCAAAAACTGATGTACACGCAATTGATGATTTGGAACAATGCATATTACACACATCTTAGATTACATAAATTTAACCCTAGGAATTCTCCAATTTGTCCATACTGTGCAGATCAAACAGTGGATCTTCTTCATATGTTCTGGAGTTGTAAATGCGTATATAAACTTTGGAACTCTCTTAAAGTACAACTGCAAAAGATGGGTTATCAAAGTTCTACACTGTCATGGGAATTTATGATTCTACACATTCCTCCAAGAGAGCTTTCCAGATCGCAAACTATTATTTGTATGAATATTTTTGCTGATGAAACTCTATATAGCCACAAATTGGCTAGAACCACATAAGACATCATGGAATAATTTTAAGCTTGTGGCTATAAAACATATACTAGCACATAAATTACTTCTGAAACAAACTAACAAAAATATTAATAACCCGAAAATATGGGAAAAGGTCTTCAATATTATATTAGCATGATACTGATTTTAGGAATATATTAAATATAGGAAGCATTTCATGTAGATATTGTATAAATGGTTTGTAGTAGTTATAGTGTATTATGTGTGTGATGTTTATTGTATTTTTGTAATGTTTTTGGAAAATATATTTCAATAAAAATTTATTATGGAAAAAAAAATGTATAAAAAAAAAAAAGAAAAGTAGTTGAGTTTGGTGGGGTTTTTTTTGTGTGTGTTATTAACTTGAATAGCTGGGGGATGTGTATTGGCTGAATTACCATAATAAGCCTATTATCCAAAGCAGTTTTGCTGTGTTTTTTTTTTTTTTTGCTCTAATCTTGGAGAGCTGGGGAGGCAGAGGTGCGCATTTGCTGGGGCTTGATAATCTGAAGACCTTTTTTTTTATTCTGTGTTGAGGATTGGGAAGGAACATGGATTTAGTGGTGATTGATGGGCTGAATGTAGGAAGATGATTTTTTGTTGTTTTTCTTTTGTGTTGAGGGCTAGGGTGGGGCTTTCTTCTATAAATCATTTTATGTAAATGTAGTTATTCTGCATTAGTGTACCCCTCCTTTGATCACCCACTGAGTTACATCTCTTCATAAGCTTGCTATATAGCTCACAATAATATTCTATGTATTTCATAACAAAATTTCCTGACTCACTTGAAAATGGAAGATCAGCCTGCTTGTTTCTTACAGTAATCCAAAGATACAAAGACTTTGTGGGGGTGGATTGGGTGCATTTGGCTTACTGACTTACTGGAGTTTTCAGAATTGTTTTTTTTTTTATCTTCATTTCAATTTCATTAACCTTACTTAAAAAGAAAGTTCCTAATGAATTGCATGTTGCAGTCAGCAATCTCTCTCTCATACACACAGCATACTCATAGAGGCACACACACACACGCACTATTTTTTTTATTTTATTTACTTTAAACTTTAATTTTATGATTGCTAAACAGTAAAATGCTGCTTAATGAGAGCAACAAATGGTGGCTGTTTTCATTTTAACCATCCTGCTTCTTTTTCAGTGGACATTACCTGTATATTAACACCATCCTGGAGAACATTTATTCTCCAGTCAGAATGGTGATGTACAGGTCACATATTCTCTAACATGATTTAGCAGGCTGCTGTGGTTAGTGCTGTCAACACAAAATGCCATGTACTGATGCAGGTATTTTGACCTACATCTGTATTCATTTAGTCAGTAGTACTAGTGGAGATTAAAAGTGCCCACATTGACCCACATAGATCTATAGATACGTGATGACCCACAGTGTGCAATTGGATTGCTCCTTGCCCTCTAAGAAGCCTGTGGCTGCTCAATGCTACTCAAAAGCTCAGAGTCACCATGTTTGCCAATGTGTCCATTATTTACACAGCATGAAGTTATGGGAAAGAGTAGTGGAAGCTAGGTTAAGAAGGGAGGTGATGATTAGTGATCAGCAGTATGGTTTCATGCCAGGAAAGAGCACTACAGATGTGATGTTTGCTCTGAGAGTGTTGATGGAGAAGTACAGAGAAGGTCAGAAGGAGTTGCATTGTGTCTTTGTGGATTTGGAGAAAGCACATGGCAGGGTGCCTAGAGAGGAGCTGTGGTATTGTATGAGGAAGTCGGGAGTGTCAGAGAAGTATATAAGAGTGATACAGGATATGTACGAGGGTAGCGTGACAGCGGTGAGGTCTGCTGTGGGAGTGACGGATGAGTTTAAGGTGGAGGTGGGATTACATCAAGGGTCAGCTCTGAGCCCTTTCTTATTTGCAATGGTGATGGACATGTTGACAGATGAAATCAGACAGGAGTCCCCGTGGTCTATGATGTTTGCAGATGACATTGTGATCTGTAGTGAGAGTAGGGAACACGTGGATGAGACCCTGGAGAGGTGGAGATATGCTCTAGAGAGAAGAAGAATGAAGGTCAGCAGGACTAAGACAGAATATATGTGTGTGAATGAGAGGGAGGATAGAGGAATGGTGAGGATGCAGTGAGTAGAGGTGGCGAAGGTGGATGAGTTTAAGTACTTGGGATCAACAGTTCAGAGTAATGGTGAGTGTGGAAGAGAGGTGAAGAAGAGAGTACAGGCAGGATGGAGTGGGTGGAGAAGAGTGTCAGGAGTGATTTGTTGCAGATGAGTACCAGAAAGAGTGAAAGGGAAGGTCTACAAGAGGATAGTAAGACCAGCTATGTTATATGAGTTGGAGTCAGTGGCATTGACAAAAAGTCAGGAGTCAGAGCTTGACGTGGCAGAGCTGAAGATGTTAAGATTTGCACTGGTTGTGACGAGGATGGACAGGATTAGGAATAAGTATATTACAGGGTCAGCCCAGGTTGGAAGGTTTGGAGACAAAGCCAGAGAGGCAAGATTACATTGGTTTGGACATGTGCTGAGGAGGGATGCAGAGTTTATTGGGAAAAGATGCTAAGGATGAAGCTGCCAGGTAACAGGAAAAGAGGAAGGCCTAAGATAAGGTTTATGGATGTGGTGAGAGAGGACATGCAGGTGGTTGGTGTGACAGAGC
Source organism: Protopterus annectens (assembly GCF_019279795.1). Lineage (NCBI taxonomy): Eukaryota > Metazoa > Chordata > Ceratodontiformes > Protopteridae > Protopterus > Protopterus annectens. The sequence goes on along the minus strand of NC_056744.1, from coordinate 1,180,206,875 downwards.
AAGATACAGAGGACAGGAAGAAATGGAAACAGTTGATCTGCTGTGGCGACCCCAAATGGGAGCAGCCGAAAGAAGAAGAGTTACACAAAATAGTTCAAGCCACAACCACACCACAAATCTAATCTTCTTTACATTGTATGTCTTTCTTTTTTGTCCCCTTTGACCTCATGGTATCAGCCCAACCCCCAGTGCCCTATGTCCTCGTCAGGTTTACCAGCCATCCCTCTACCCCTACGACTATTCTGGTATTTGCTGGACCAGTCATGAGCCCTAAGGGCATCCTAGGGGTTCGGCCATCTTTGTTTCCATCCAATTTTTTTTTTTTTTAATATGCCCTACCCACTTTCCCTTTCCTTATCCCCCATACTCAACAACATTTCTTGAATCTCTGGACAAAAATGGAAGGTCAGCCTGTTTGTTTCCCTTCTGTTGCAAGCCTCTGTGCAGTTGTTATTCTCATGCAGTGTAGTAACTGTTTTATGCTCACAGATACAAACTCAGCACAATTATGTCTGCAAGAGATGCATGTATTTAACTAATATGGAGGCTTTCCTTTCACAAAAAGCATGAACTGTGAGCAGCATACACTTCCACAACATTCAAAACAGAATAACATTGACATGTCTTATGCTGAGGCCATAAAAAATCTTTTCCAAAGCCATCTACATCTAGGAAGATTAGATCTCAGTGTAAACCCACCACCTCAACTCCTTCATGCACACCTAGAGCAAAGAGTTTCCAAGAGTCAAATCACTTCAAATCTATTATTCCAAAGCACTGGACTGATAAAATGTTTTAATGATAGGTGATTCTGTAATTAGATACCCAGGTGCGCTGCTCAAAAGTCTGAACAAAGACAGAATAATGAGGAGTTGTCTTTCAGGTGCCAGGATCTCTGACATCGCAAGGGCTATAAAGACCCTTTCACATGACAATTATGACTACTACATGGTGGTAATGGTCCATGTTGGAGTGAATGACTAGCGACACAAAACCCTGAGTGCTATGCAGAAATATATACTGGAACTCTCCATGTGAAAAACACAAGCAGGACGCTAGTCCTGAGTGAAATTATTTCTTCTTCTAGAATGATACCTAGCTACAAAGAAAAGATAATTGGTTAACTAGTTAGTGTCATTCCAGGGAGCTACAGTATATGTCAATACTGGACGAAATGCTCGACAGCCCAACTTGCTTTTCAAAAGATGGCCTGTACCTTTCATTCCAAGACTTTCATACTGGCTACAATCGTTGCTGTACCCATAATACTTTTTCAGACAAAATCCAATGTAACCATGGGCATTCCAATGTAACCAACATATCATACCCAAACTGGGTGGCTCTACTTGAAGTCTTAACAGCAAATTGTCTGTTCTTGAGACTACTGCATGGTTTAAATGTAAAGAAAGCACTTCCTCCATATCTAGGTTTTATGCCTACCATGCCTTCATGCCTGACATCAACTGTGGTGTCATCTTTGGATTTGTTAAGGACCATATCACATCCAGGCAGATTCTGAGACCCACAGACAAAATTCACAGAACTCCACATCACCCTAAATAGGGCAAACTATCAGATTACATCCGATTACAGAATATCTTTTATGTCCCCTGATAATCAGGAAACTCCCTGGATCAGAAAGTTAACAAACCCCCTACAGAGTATAACATTCTTAATATAGTCCTTACATATATAGCCTCTACATGTACTATTCCCATTGTATCTCTTTTCCCGGTTAGGTCAAATGAGAAACTATTGATTTTTTCAAAATCACCAAAGGTCCTGCATGTGATATCTCAGAATTCAAGGATTTTAAATAGACTAACATCATCAAATTCTATGACAAGGCTTCAAAATTGTTATGATAACACATCAGGTGGCTTCAAAAAGGAGTTCCAGAAGTATAGTTAGGGCGGGATAAAAGGGGTAACTGCCCCAGGTGCAAAGTGTTGGGGGCACAGTAAGACGATCCCAATAAGTCAGTATTGCATTTGCAGTTAAACCTGAGCGATGTGGTACTCCATGTGTGGTCTAAACTGTAGCAACTACTTGCTACCTTGTAACAAACAGTTTGCTACAGTTTAAAAGTTATAAAAAATATTTTTTTAAACTGAAATCTGAGTGCTATAGTGCTCTGTATAGACAGGGTATAAACTGTAGCAACTGTTTGCTCTGGTAGAATGAACTTTGACCCTGCCTGAAATAGTTTTGTTTTGGGTGGAATAACAAAAAGTAATAGCATGAGACAACCATGTGGAAATAGTCTGTTTTGACACTGATTGTCCTTTCTTCTTATCTTCACAAGAAATGAACAGCTGATAAAAAGTTCTGAAATATTTTGTTCTGTTAAGATAGAACCTGAGTTATCTGCAGACATCCAAGGCATGACGTATCCTTTCTCCCTCATTTTTAGGTTCTGGAAAGATGACAAAGAGAAGGATAGCTTGGCTTAAAGTAAACTCAGATACCACTTTAGGCATAAAGAAAGGATTAGTTCTTAAAGAAACCTTAGAGATGAGTTTGACCTTCCACGGGAGTTTGCAACTCTGATACTCATATTGCAGAGGTCAGAGCAATAAGTAATAATGTCTTCCATGTCAACAACCTCAAGTCATAGGATTTCCAGTACGGTGTCCCTCTGAATGGAATCAAACCTGCAGAACTCCGCAGCATGAAACAATAAACCCTGAGTGAATGTTTCAGTAAATGCAGAAGTAAAAGAAATAAAAGAGTGTGGAAATGAATGAGTGCCAGTCAGGGAGTTAGAAAGTCAAGGAGAAGAAACGAAGCAGAAACCGAGCAGAAGGCAGTCGCTGAGAAACATGGGCAAGAACAAGTATCTCTGGAAATGGTATAGCAAGAAGCAGTGCAAGTCAAACAGACATTACAAGAAAACAGTGCATCCCAGGAGCAGACAATTTCAGAAGTGATATAAGCCTAAACAAATATGCCACAGAACTGCAAGAGCTGAAAATGAAGAGGCACGATGTGAATCATCAGAGGTCTGGATTGACTTGTCTTGAAGCAAAAGCAGTTGACTTAGATGATAGAGCCAGGTGCACAAAGGTGAGGATAATGGACATCACTGAGAAGTGCAAGGTGCTGCATTGTCTTAAGGCTGCCAGAAACTTACTAGTAAAGTCGACTAACATTCCACCACAGCAGATCTTGGTAGAAAGAACCCAGCAGATTGCATGTCACCCAGGGAATGAAGATACAAAAAAGCCTCCCCTACGATTATAATATTCCAGAAGTATATGGTAAAGGACAGAATACTTTGGAAACCAGGCAGAACGTTAAACATAGGAGATCAACAAGTATATGTAGACCATAACTACTTCTTCCAAACCCATACAAGATGGAACACATCAAGGAAGGGGAGATAATATACTGATCATCAAAGCATGTAAAGAAAGAGAACTAAGGTGCAGACATATTTACCTTGCTACCATGAAAATGTACCTACAGGGGGCTGCACATATATTTTTGGACCTGATGGAAGCCACAGACATTCTGAAAAGGCCAGCTAACCATGGAAAGGTCCTGAGCATAGTGGATGGAAACAGCAGTCCTGAGAAGATGGAAGGGGAAAGAGTGAGAAATGAGGTAGGTACTCCAAGAAAAGAATTGAGATATTTTCCATTATTTAAGAAACAAAAGAGGCTCAAAAAGAAAGTTGAACTGATAAGAGAACCCAGGAAAAGAGCAGCAGAACAGCAGTGGAAGACTTACCAGATGAAATCAGGAGCAAGTGAGAGACTGATAGACTTTGTGTTTAAAACACTGAATACTGAGGTAAAAAAAACAAAAAAATACGGCACAGGTTTTAGAAAATTAATTTCTTCTGTAAGTTACAAGAACTGTGCTGTTAAAACAGAAGTATGATACAAAATAACTTAGTAAGAGGTGAACACTAATCTTTAAGAAGCTGGAGAGAGGAGGAAAGAGTAGCAGTGATCATCACTTAACCTGTCCACTAGAGGATGACAGAAAAGATGATGTCGAACAAGCCTAAATCCAGTGATTGACATAAGTGGTCTGAAAAGAGGAGTTGGGGAACCAAATGGGCGGGCCTGGAACTTAGGGAAGGGGAATCCTTGAACAACAGCCTGACCAGTTGAGAAAGCAGTCAGAGACAAAGAAGAAAGGAAGTATCAGGGGAAATGGAGCTGTTAAAAGAAGCAGAGATGTGATAGCAGGACATTTAAAGTTAAATGTAAAATACATGCAACTTAAGGTGGATGGAGGAGACCTATAGGGGTTAAACACTGCATAATGATAATGTTAATATAGCTAAGTACATTGAAAAGCCACTTAATATAAGCAATAATATAAAAATTAATACACTGTATAGCTGGGAAATAAAGAAGCAAGAACAACTATAATTTAGGTGAGAAGGAAAGGAGAGAGAGGAAGACTTTGAAGTACTTATGGGAAAAGCTTAAGTAGGAGCTTGACAGTGGAGGCACACTTAGGTATAAATACCCTGATGGCACAGAGATGACACTGACTGTTCTCAAAAGGCATGAACTGAGCTGGAAACAACTGGAGAAAAACACAGAGTATAAAAAGGGGGTATTGGTCCTCAAAAGAATGGAAAGATGAAGAACAGCAGAGTTGCATACAAAGGAAAAGGGAAGAGACTCAATACATTGTGGCAACACATAAGAAGGGAAAAGCAGAGCAGGAAAGGTAGGCAATTAATGAGTTGAAATGAAAGTCACTAATCATATTTGCAGATAAAGTGGGAGACCTTGATGCATAGTTTGTGCTGTCGTGGCTATGGCAAACCACAAACTTTCTCTGTGGCACAAAGTCTAATGCAGTGAGTGTAGAGAAAAAAAATACAGCTAATGTTGTTGTCTTTTGGCTTTTCCCGGTTAGGGGTCACCACAGCGGAACTCCGGTCTGCTAATGATTGGCAGTAGATTTTCATGAACGCCGAGGTGCCAGCTCGACGTCCAACCTTCAAAAAAGGCAAACCCATTTACGCATGTCTTTCGAGCACCACCCAACCGAGGAGAGGACATATGCATGGTTCAAATCCACCTCAATGATAATATTACAGAGGTGGTCTGAATACATATTTGGGAGGGTGGTTGGGATAATGTTTAAGGTCTTCACCTTATTAATACAAGGTATAGGGTTTGATTCTTACCTCGGGTTATTGGCTAGGCTTAAAATGGCCTTTCAGGGCAGTTAGCCTAGTATTCATCTATGAACCTATGAACAAGGGTAAGTTACAGGTAGACCCACACAGAGAGCTAAAATCTCTGAAAAGAGAAGCTGAAACTGTAAGTTGTGAGGAGGGGCATCACTAACAGCAAGAAAGAGACTCCCGAATAGCTGCTCAGAGATAGAAGTGAAAGAGAATGAGGTAGGATATGTCAGAGTGATCAGCAACATTAAAACGATGTGGGAACAAGAGAGAAAGGATATAGTGATCAGACGTAAGAGGGCAGAAAGAAGGACTTAAGAGATCACGGGTGATGAAAGTGATGAAAAAATATGATCATGGAACGTGAATGTGTTGGTAGGGAAAAATAGACGAAAGAGAATAACAGGGTACCTAAAATGACCAACAGCTCAAGTAACTGTTGTTCAGTAAACACATTTCCCAAATGTAGACATTAAGAAGCTCAAGGGTGGGGGCTATAATATAGTGAATAGCTCATCATGTGGCAATAAAAGGCAGAGAGTGGTGGCAATATTGAAAGAAAAAAAAACGTGGCCACTGCAGATTGAAGGAAAGATCCTGGATCTAAGTTCCAAGAAGGGATGTATCTGTACAGAGGACTGGACTATAACAATGTACAGAGCAGAGTTGGAAAGAGGGCTGAGGAGTCAGAGAGTGTTCAAAGAAGATAAGATCATAAATATATACATGAAATTATTAGGTTGAGTGGAAATATGAAAACTAGAAATAAGGAAAGGGTGTCAAGAGAAATACTCATTCTGCTCACACAGGCATAATAGTTGGGCCTGGTTAGAAAAGGTTTATATAGCCATTGAGCATTCACGCCCAGTGAAAGGCACCATAACAGAGAGAATTGTGATCTCTGATCACACAATGATAGAGATACAGATGGAGAGTAGCAGTGATGACAGGTTAGATATACACTGGAGATTCCCAGCAAAACTACTGGACAGATGGGAAGAAAGAGACTGGAGAGTGATGACCATTGAAAGAGAATTTGCCAAGGAAAATGAAAGGCAAGAAAGGGAATGGGATGAAATAAAAGCAGAAATAAGGACCGAAGTCCAAAGTTAGTTAAGGGAAAGAAGGAGAAAGAAAAAGAATAAGAAGAACATTTGGCAAGAATTGTCTGACATACAAAGACACAGAAGGAAAGGTCACAGATCTAGAGGGACAAGAGAGAAAGAAAGAAAGAAACCAAGATATACAGAAATTGGGAGATGAACAAATATGTGGTAGACAACCTATATGTCAGCTCTACCCCCAAGGTTACAAATACACTAGCAACAAGTTTAAGACAACAATAGGTAGAAAGGGGGTCTACACAATTAGAATGGGGAATGAGCAAAATGGGGAATGGGGATACAGTGGGAACAAGCCTAGTGGGTTTTGGAGTACACTAACAAAATCTATATAAAGAAGACAAAGTACTGGGGAGAATAGGAAGGAGGAGACAGACAGATGACTAGGATGAATGATGAGGAATATCACAGGTTGGTAGACACAAAAGAGAAGAATGAATAGAAAGGACATGGGGAAGAATGGCAAAAGGGAAGTACCCATGAAGCGACAGACTACCTATAATACTGTGGGAAATGGAAAAGAAGTGGTAGACAGACAGATAGATGACTAAGGTTTAATAAAATAATAGAAAGGGAGTCACCACCACCATGAAAGTCATGGAAGGAGGCAATGCTGCCAGTGATTTTCAAGAAAGGGAAAGCTCTGTTGTCTCCATTCCCCTACAGACAAATCTCAATACTGAACTATGATTGTAAGTCTTTTAGGCAGATACATGCAGACAGTCTAGGGAAATTGCTACTGAGAAGTTTAAATAGGGGCCAGAATGGGTTTCTTGGGAGATGTCAGATGGCAGCTAATTTAATTAAAACCTTATAAATAGTGCAGGAAGCCCAAAAGAAGGGAAAGGCATTATCATGGATTTCTCCTAATGTCAAGGAAGCATTTAATTATGTAGATAGAAATAAATATTTGAAATAGAAAAAGCAGTGGGGGTTACTAGAGAAATGGACAACAATACAAGCAGTGAATGAAGGAGCAACAGCAAGAACAAAAATAAGGGCAAAGTTATAGAACACAATTAACATAGAGAGAGAGGTACAAGGCTGGGTGACCCAATAAATATGTAGGAATATGAACTGGAGATATAGTAGAGAAGTCAGTGAAATGTGTGTATAAGAAAGTATATTATGAAGCAAAAGAACAAATATATAACTGGAGAACTATAAGATTAGATAAGAATCAGAAAGAGTAGTACAAATGTGTATAATCTCATAATTTATCTACATAGGGCAGGTTTAATAGACACCAGCTGGGACAGATATATTGAAAAAAGTGAAACAGCTAATTAGAAACTATGCATGGCACAAAGAGAGGCCGGAAGTAGCATGGGAAAGGGTAAAAGAATCAATGAAAAAGGAAGACTGGGATTTCAAGACCTATGAAAAGCATGGGTGGATGGATGGATGGATGGATGGATGGATGGATGGATGGATAGATGGATGGATAAATAAATACAGACCACCTTCCAAGCCTGCTTGATAGCAAACCAACTGAGGCTAGTAGACATGAAATATTAGGCAAACTAAAAGAAGACAATTTGGGAAAAAGGAAGAAGCTTGGAAAAGGATTATTTGGGATAAAGATGAAGCCTAGAAACGAGAAAAGATATAATATATACATTGTTGTAAAGCCCGGGTAAAACCTGCAACTGGAATGGACAAATCAAGATAAATGAGTGTTTACTTAATAATAAACTTTCTTGTTCATAGATTTCACTGACTTCTGGTCAAATCATGGGAGGAAAAGATGGATGGACAGACATGTTTTGATCGGAGATTTACAAAAGGATGAAGAAGCTAAAAATTACATTGTGGAGGTGACAAACAGAACCTGACAGAATCAGTACTGGTCCCAAATTATACTGGCAGATAAAATAAAATAAAACACATGAGAAGAGATTAGAAAGGAATTTTGATTGGTAGATAACCTAGAACAGGAGCATCAGGGAGTTAAAAGCAGGTGCAAGAAAGTGGGGAGAGACTGGAACACGGAGGGGACACAGCAAGATTTGATACGGGAGATCGATATGAGAAGAATGTCAGGTAGGCCAATGGAGGGTTTAGTGAAATCTGGATTGAAGTGGATAAAAGGAGGTACTGTTAAAGCTAAAATCATAAGGCATAATGGATACAAGATTTTGACACAATGATTGAGGATGGAGAGTGGGGGAAAAATGTTAAAATTGCCCAGATATATTACTAAAGTCAACAAATTTAGATTGTTTTTTGGAAGTCTCTTCCCAAGTATTTGTGTAGCCAATCTAGGTTAGCCAGGATGTTTATGGGAATTGAATGCATATGTTGGAGGTATGGGAGGGAAAGGGACACATGGCAGCACATATTTTGGAACTGTGCAGCATTAGAACATAAAAGAGAATTGCAGGTAATATTTAATGACAGACTCCTGGGTGGAGTAAGCTTGTCATAAAAACTCTTCCTACTGGGCTATCAGAAAGAGACTGCTGCAGAGGATAAGGAATTAGTGGAACTGATTATAATATTAGGGAAAACAACGGTAACAAGAAAATGAAAAAACTGAGAACCACCCAGAGTGGAGAACTGGTTGAACTAATGTAATGAGACAACTTGAAAAAGAGGAAAGTAAGGTGGCAGGAGAAAATGTAAAGAAAAAACACAGGGAAATGGCATAAAGGAATGAAAGAGGCAATAGATAGATAAGTGGTTATGGAAGAAAAATGACAAAAGAGGAAGTGAGGGAAGAGGGAGACAGAGAAAGAAAACTTGATAAGTGAGAAGAAGCATGTGAGGAATAGGTAGGGTTGAGAAGGAAGATAACCACTCAGGTAAGACAACTAAGGAGGAGGAGATTAATGATGTATATAGCTATAAAGAGGATGATGTGTAAATAATTATGTTACAGACCAAAGAGGAGATTGTTTAAAGCTAATGAAAACTGGGAGGAGGGAGTGGGTTTTCAATGTAAATATGGCATTACAGAGTAAGACAATGGACATTTTTCTCTACTCCTTAACTTTTACCTTTTTGTACTATGTAAACAGCCTACAGAGAGTAAAACTGAGGTCAGTGGAAATTTGAAAGTGCACTGTGCATGAGAATTGCAATGCATGCAACATTGGACGGATGACATGGAAATAAATGGACTCACCACAATAATCTTTGGGGAGTCCTACTTAATCTTCAGAAGTATCTTGGATGTTAGTGGAAAGAGAAGAAAAATATTGCTGTCTAAGGAAAAGAAAAATTATCTATCTTCCAGGCATTCTTGCATGGAGTCCTAGAGCAGAATTTTGTCAAAAAGTTTAGAGAAGGTATGAAAAGATCGATTTGAGCTGTTCCTCACAGATGGATCACATTTTGGAAAACCCTTTGATTCAGTTTCCATTGTGAAGATCTATCTTGGTCCTGCTCAGCTTGTCTGACACAATTTTGCTCTGATGGAATGTAAAATGACTCTACAGAGTGAGATTGTGCTGAAAAGCTTTTTTGCAGGATAACATGGCTAGTCTGCACAGAGGGTAAGTTCCAATTCCCCCTTGCTTGTTTATGCACCACATAAGTGTGGTATTGTCTGTAAATACATGTAGAGGTCCCACAGTCCACAAATGACTGAGAAAGTTGAGAGCATTTTTAAAAGCCAACATTTCTTTTATGCTTATGTGTTTGGTCTGTCTCTTTTTTTCCAAAGACCCGGCACTTTTATTCCAATTGGCACAGGTCCGCAAGCAAAGTCTCGGGTGTCTTTTGTGACTGACTGTGCTGCAGAAGTGTAAGAGAATGGGAGACCTGGATTCTAAGAAATTTGGTGTCTCTACCACATAATCACTCTTTTCATAACCCCTAAAACTGGAATCTGAAAAATTAAGAAATGTTGATAATGGGACCATAGAGATTTCAGGTATCATTGACTCATTTCATTTGCAAGAGGTATGAGTATGACAAATGCCATGAGACCCATCTTCCTGAGAAATTCCCTTGCTGAGGCAGATGTCTGAGTGGAAAACCTCAGGAATAGATCTAAATGCAGATATATTTTTTTTCCTGTGGAAGAAAAACTCTTTGAACTGAGGTGTCTAGGAGGCAATCCAGGGGAAACAATCTTGTGAGAAGGAATCAGAAAAGACTTCTGAAAGGTCTCTTGGAATCCTATCCTGTATATGAGATCTCTTACCAAAATGAGAGATTCCTGACACTTTGAAAACCACTCTGCAAAGACAAGCAAGTCCACTAAATAAGGAAAATGTCAATACCTTGAAGTTTGCAGTAGGCTAGCACTGGAGTTAGACATTTAGTGAACACCCTTGGAACAGTATACAGCCAAAAGGGAAAGGCAGAGATCTGATAATGTGATCCAGACACAGAAAACCATAAGAGAAATCTGAAATCTAGATCTATACAAATATAATGATATGCATATTTTAAATCTAAGATCACTAGGAAACTCAGCTGGGGAAACAGGGGATATCAAGTTGTGAAGTGATATTTCGAAGTTGAGCACTGTCACAAACTAGTTTAGAAAGGAAAGGTCCAGAAGTGATCTCCAAGAATCTTCTTTCTTTGGCACCAGAAACAGCCTTGAATAAAACCCTTCCCTTAACTGAAAACAAAGTATCCACACCAGTAAAGCAAGTCCCAAGATGCAAGAAATAATCTACCACCTGCTCCTTTAAAAGAATGAATCACATGACATAAAAATCAGCTGATACTATGGGATTTTATGTCATGTGACTCATTCTTTTAAAAGTGGAAGAGGTATATTGTAAAAGAAGTTCTGATGAAGTCTTAATGAAAGATTTGTATGCTGAATGACAGGAGGGAAAAGAAGAGTTTTGTTTTGCAGATGAGGAATCACCCAAAAAGGAGGGAGAGACCCCCAGTGCCATCTGTACCCTTGATGAATTACTCTCAGAACCTATCTATCTGAAAAAAAAATCTGTTATCAAAGAGAGAAATGGAGCTTCAGACTCTCTGGAAGGACTGCCAGGGTGGACGAGTCCCTCATACAGTCATTCAGACTTATTAGACTGTCTTTTTTCTGGGGGTTTCCACTTTCTTTGTGGAACCTCCCTGCCATTTGCTGGGACTGTTTATATATTTTTTTACTAAAATTTGCAGCTTTGAATCTTTCTGTAAACTGTAAACTTAAAGAAGTAAAGCTGAAAATATGACAGGTCCCTTGAATCATATTTCCTCTCTCGTCATAATGTTTAATTACCTCTGCAGCAGAAGGTCCAAAAACTAGTTCTCTAGCCAATGGAGAATTCAAAATGTCATTTTTGATATCTTCTGGGAGGTTTAAGAATACATCCAGGTAAACCTCCACATAAAAGTTCTAGCAGCAGCCCTGGAAATGGCATCAGTTGAGTCATATGCACATTTAAAATAATGATTAGTCACCTGAGAAAGAAAAGAAACTAAATTACAAGAAGGAGATTTCTCCTCGCAAGTGGAAATAGATGTCAGAATATTCCTCTTATACTCACAAGTGGCACGTATAAATTTCAACATATGAGATTGACAGCTGAGAATTCTAAAACAAGTGTTGCAGATGAATACACTTTTCCCAAAATTATTAAAAGCCTGTCCATCCTTGCTAGAAGGAAATGTTTAGCAGCAGCTAGATTTACTAAAAACAATAGCTGTTTGGTCATATTTGGGATGAGTGCATAAAAACTTAAAGCACTGAGGTACTTTGTATAATCTACCCACTTTTTCTAGGGACAGTAGGATGACTAAGAAATTGTAGGCTGTGACAAAAACACCCTCCACAACAAACAGAACAGGAGGAATGGGATTACGTTCTGAAAATTGCAGTTGTAAAAAATCATAATATTTTCAGAGGGACTGAGAAACTATATTTTTCCCGCAGAAACAACTGATTCATTCAGGAAATAGTCTCAGATAAAGAGAATGCTTCAAAGAGAATGGCTGAAACCACACTGTCCTCAAAATCTGAGTCAGAAATCTGTGGAGGCAACATATTATCTGTCCTTTCCCAACGAATTTTAGATTCATCTTTTTAAATCTCTTCTGAAAATGAAGATTTTTTTCTTTTAGTACAAACAGCTATATAAGAAGGATCAAGAGCTTATACTAAACCCTGAGCTATGCCCAGTAAATTACTCCTGTTCATGACCACTGACACAGGAGAAGATATATGTTAAGTTTTTTTGTTTGCTTTTGACCGGGAATTCTGAAGAAACAGTCCTATTATTGTCTGCAATAACCTCCCTAGTGATAGGTACAGCTTTCTGGCTAAACAAAGTGGCATTCCCTACCTGTTCTCCTAGGATAAAAAAAAGAGTGGCTCTTCCTTTTCCACGAAGGGCATTCCAATAGCTGTAGAGGATATGCTTAGCCCCTAGTTCATGGTGGCTGTAGGGACTATGCCAGCAGGATACAAAGAAAAACATGAATGGCTGAAGGAAACAACTTTGGCCACAGTACAGTCAGCAGAGGTAATTTTTCAGCCTGCTGTGGTGGCAAAGACTGCTTAACAATACTTTTCTTTTCGTGGGTGTAAGTGGGTAGAACTGAGGAATGGGTGGGTTGCTCCACTGTTAAGCCAAAAAGGTCCCTGACTCCCAGGAGGCCTAGAAGCAATATATAGTAAAAGAGGTAAGTGGTAAGAAAAGTAACTTTTCCCCAATAAAACATAGCATGAAGAACTTGAAAGACTTACCAAAGCCTCCAAAAGTAAAATAACACCAGTTCATTCACAGAAAAAGTAATTTAAAATAAGTTTTAAAATTTTTTTTACCACAAAAGTAAAAGAGTAATGCCCCATTTAAAAGTAAACAAAAGCACACATCAGTCATTAAAAACACTTTTTCCTAGCTTAAATATTTAAGTTTCACAGAAAAAGTAAGTTTTCTGTTACAAAAAGTAAAATGGAAGTTTATTCCCCAGCAGGGAACGTATCTATCCTAAAAAACCCAGATAGTAGTACAATCTTCACTGGCAGGAAATCTCTGTATGTCTTGGCATCTAAACTTGGCCTTTAGTTAGCTCAGCTCAAACTGACTAATGTTTTAATTGTGTGCACAGTACATGGAGGCTTGGGAAGCTGGCCTATTATAACCTTAGCAGGATATAATACATATAGCATAGGCTACTGCAACAGCGATCAGTGTAAAACCACCTGAAAATATTTATATTTGTGGGATAAGAAGTTTTATTGCATTTATGATTAAGATTTATATACTGATGGAGTGAAAATGTTAGATCATTTTTGTATAATCATTTTGTTGCTCATTTTAAAACTCTGCACTCCTTTTAATTAAAACCATTTACATTATAATTTGTGTATTCTTACAATGAAGCATTTTAGTAACTTCATTATAGTGTATCATTAGCATGCTTTCTCCACTATTTAAATATAGACAGTGCATCTATTTTTTAAAAACTCTTCAGTAAAAACTGAATTGTTCATCATGACTTTTACCTGGCCTAATTTCCATAGCACAAGAACAGGAAACCTCGTAGCTTCACACTTTTATTCACAAACTTGAGCGCTTTCATCCAGGTATCACGGACTTCATCAGAATAAAACGACCATCTCAAAACTTATTTAAATATTACGAAACTTAAAGAATACAACCCCACACATTCAAAATAACCTATCACAAAGCCTCACTAATTAAAAAGTCACATTGTTTAAGAGTTACCCACCAAGTTACATTTAACTCTTGCAGTACTGAAGCATAACTAAAATATATACCAGGCTTTTAGTCTTAAGGAACTACATAAATAAACATGGTCATTAAGACCTGGGCATGTTACAACATTACTTCATAAAATCCACTGTAATTCCAAATATTCTAGATAATCTGATTCAGCCCCCCCCCCCCCCCGAGAACCCAAATCACTTTTGTCAATAATACAAAATTTAAATACATGGTCTTTATTTTCACAAATATGTCTGAATAATGCATTTTTAGTGTCCATTTTTCTGATGTCATAGAAATGCTGATATATTCGGTCTTTAAGGGCCCTTACATTTTTCCTGTGTAGAAACAATTGCATGTCTGACATACAGCAGCATACACAACTCCATTAGAATAACAGTAGAACCTTCCGGGGACATTTACCACAAAATGTCCCCCCAAGATTTATTTTCTTTCAAACCAAAATGTTACAACATTGGGCACATGCCCCACACTTAGACATTTTTTCATCTTTGTGGTTTCTATTATTCTCCACCCTTTTAAGCAACTGCTTGAAGCTACTTTCTTTTTTATACACAATGTTTACTTTTTCTCCAACAATTTTTATATAATTTGGATCACTTCTAAAAAGAACCCACTTTCTCCTTATTATACCACTGATGGAATAAAAATCTTTATTGAATGGTACAATGCATGACCGATTCCTACAATCTTTAACTTTGTCAGACACATTACTTAATTCAGTACTAGCCAGAAAGGTGCCGATAACTGTTACATAAATACCATCACTTCTTTTTCTTTTTACTTCCCAAAGAATCTTGTCTACAAATGTCTCTGAGTAACCTCTTCCTAACATACCCTTCAAGATGTCACATTGTTCAAAAAATAAACTGTTATCAGACACCATTCTGGCTAACCAAACATACTGGCCATTAACCAGAGCCTTCTTTTGATGTAAGGGATGGCAATTACTGAAGTGTAACAAAGTGTTTGAGTATGTTGGTTTCCTATATAATGTAGACACAAATTTCTTTTTGGTCCTATCCTTAAGAATAGTGACAATAAGATAATTAACTTTCTCATAATCCATATTCATAGTAAACTTTAAGAATGTTGTACAATTATTCAAATAATCATCCATGCTGCATCCTGGCAACAAAGAAAACCCCTGCCCAGACCCCATCCTCTCCAACCTGAAACAGCCATCCGGTTCAACTCATTCTTCATAGACTGTATAGCTAAAGTATCAGCCCACCACCCCCTCCTGCCCCAACCACCACCCCAGCCATCAATCTTCCTCCACATCATTCTGCCTCAAACTCATCCCCACAAGCACTATAAAAAGGCTTCTGCTCAAACTCAAACCCTGTCGCAATGCACCCAACAACCTTCCACCCACCTTCTTCAAACAATCTGCAGACAGCATTGCCTATCCCATCTCTATTCTTATAAATAGATCCATACAAGAATCATAAGTGCCTTCTATCTGGTGCCATGCTTATATTATTCCCCTCCACAAAGGTGGCAAAAATACTGATACCACCAACTTCAGGCCTATTGCCATTCTTTCCCCTTTTTCTAAAATAGTAGAGAAAACAATACAAGCACAACTCATGGCACACCTAACACTAAACAATCACCTCTCCCCTACCCAACACGGTTTCCACCCTGGCCACAGCACCATGACTGGCCTTCTTTTCTTTCTTGAAACCATAAACCTCGAACACGACTCAGGCAAGTTCATATCCACACTATTCCTAGATCTGCCAAAGGCCTTTGACACCATCTCACACACCCTACTTATATCCAACTCTCCACCCTACACCTCTCTTACACCACTATCACCTGGTTTTCCAGCTATTTGTCCAACCACCAACAAGCTGTCCAATGGAAAACTTCAAATCCCCCTTATTTCCCACACCCACAAATGTCCCACAAGGTTCTGTTCTTGGCCCTCTTCTCTTCAACCTATTCATTAACAGCTTTCACCAATCCATCCCAGACTCATCTATCATCCAATATGCAGATGACATAATAATCATCTGCTCAGCCTTCTCCCCCTCCAAGTTCCTAGAAAAAACCCAACTAGCCTTCTCCAAAACAGAAACCTGGATGCAGTCTAACCATCTGGCACTAAATGCAAATAAAACCAAACTAATGTTTTTTTTCCCTACCAAAAACTCCATTGACAAATCCACATTCACCATACAGAGCCAAAACAACACCCTCCTTGAAATTGTTCCCAACACCAAGCTTCTTGACATCATTATTGATGAAGAACTAAATCTGACACCCACATCTGCTCTGCAATCAAGAAAACCCACCAAAAGTTAGGTCTCCTCTACAGGCACAACTGTTTCCTAAGCCCCTCTACCCATCAAACTCTTGCATCCACCTTCCTACTCCCCCTCCCTTATGTATGGTGCCCCTCTTTTCACCAATCCCCATCTTGGCCTTCAGTCCAAACTTGAATCCTGCTACCACAAGATCTCCAAATTTGCAACCAATTCAAAAAACTCATCCCACCACTGCCACTCCCTCCTCACCCTCAAATGGCTTGAACTACCCAACTACATCAGTTGCTTACAACTCACCATTGCCCACAAGCTCATCTTAAAACCCGCCAACTGCCCACCTCTCGCTACTTCCTTAAAACCTTACATTCCCAACCACTCCATCAGATCCAAAAAACAAAATCTCCTTTGAGTCCACAAACCTACACGACCTCCTGGCCATCTACTGCTGGAGCTCTCTCCCCACACACCTATCCAACCTACCTAACCATACAAATTTTAAATCAAAGCTACTCTCTAATCTTTCTTCCAAATGGGAATGCCCTTGGCACGTTCCAACTTAAACCCCTCCCCCACTCATTCCACCTTGCACTGACTCATTCAACTACCTCTACTATTACATCTAACCCAAAACAATCCCACCCCTACCGAAAACTAATTTTCTCTCTAATATCTATTGCACTATACTCTCCAATCTCAATTATACTATTACCCTCTCCATGCATAATATTTTCCTAACCTACTAATGGCTAGTAGCTACATATTATGAAATGTTAAACCTACAATTGAGTTTATAACAAAAATATTCACTTTATGTAAATGTTGAAATTTCTGTATTGAATTATGTCTTTTCATTTTTGTAACATTGTGACAAGCCAATTGCAAATATCATGGAGCTTATTTGTAAATGTTTAATTAGCTGTATGTACTATGTCCTTTTGTAACATGTGAAATGTAACTTGCAATTACTGTGGAGTTTTTCTCCCCGGGCCTCCACTGAAAACGGGCTCTTCTTGGCCCAGTGGACTTCCCCGGTCATCAAACTTAAATAAATAAAAATGAATAAAATTCCAATAATCTTCACTCACTTCCTTTACAAAAAATTACTATATCATCTAAAAATCTAACATACATACTCCACTCTCCTTTAAAACCTGATGTGAAAATACAAGTTTTCTCCCATTGGGCTAGAACAATGTTTGCAAAGATGAGGGCACATCCTGCCCCCATTGCTACCCCTTTTACTTGGTTGTAAATCTGATTTTAAAAAATAAGAAAATTGTTTTCCAAGACCATTTCCATTAAACTCCTAAGAGTGTTAGCTTTACTCTTAGAAAAACCTGGGTGTTGGCACATAAACTCGTAGAACATTTCCAAACCTGTCACTTGTGGAATTACAGAGAATAAATCACATACATCAACTATAACTAAAAGAAGTTCATCCAAGCAAAACTCATTTTTTAATTTTTGATAAAAAATCCCAGGAGTCCCTAAAATATATTCATACCCAGTAAGAATGACTTTAAGATGAAGATCAATATATTTAGCCATTGCAAAAGTAATAGAGCCTGCTGCATCCACTATAGGGTGTAGGGGGGAATCTTTCATGTTTTTATGTATTTTTGGGATTCCAAACATAGTTGGAATCCTTGGGTGGTCCACGGACAGGTACTTATGCTCGTCAACAGTAAGCTCTCCTTTGAGAACCATCTCATCCAAACTTAGTTTAACATTCCTATAGGCTATATCTAATTCATTCCTTGATGCATAATCATAGGTATCAGTAAACATCCCGTCTACGTAATCGACCCCATACATAACAACTAGCCCCCCACCCTTGTCCGGCTTCATGATTCTAATAGTTTTATTACATATAACCTCATTTAATAACCTGACTTCTTCCTTCGTTAAATTGCCTTGCATGCGACTATCTGATTTATTTCTCAGAGTATCATGAACCTGTTGTTCACAAACTTTTTCAAACTAACTACTGGGTGAGCAACAGGCAAAAAAGTCCTGAGCTTAGTTAGTTCTTGCCTTGGTATATTACTACTGCCCTTGTTTAAAAAAACAAGATTCAATTTCCCAGTAATAGACTTGGGTTGTATAATACTTTGTACCATATTACCTCTTTTACTAGGTACAACATTCAACCCCCTTTCCAAGACGTTGGCCCATTCACCAGTAACTTCAACACTAGTAAATTGGTGATAGTAAAATCTTGCTTGTCATTAATTACCACATTTGGTCCTACTTCTTCACAAACATCACGAAAAATGTTGTCAACTTCAGTGTCAGCAGGTTCAGAGACTAAAATCTCCCCCTCCCCCACCCTCTCCCCCTCTGGTAAAAACCCAGGTTCTGTGCACCATAATCGTTATTCTGCTGCCTTTCCCTTTGCTCAGTTAATCTTTGTGACCTTCTTACCCCATTAAAATCTAAGGGTGGGTCCTATTCTTCAACATTACTACCATATCTATCCACTTTAAAGTTACTAGCAGCAGTATCAAAATTCACATCACCATTATTTTGCACATCTCCATTATTATATAAAACATTCTTATTATAATTTCTAAACTCTTTAAGTGCTGGTTATGCAGAACCATTCATTTATTCTAGGTGGCCCTGATGCAGTTTCTTAGCCTATTTGTCCTTCAATTCATTTATAGTTTGTTTTCTACACTAACAAAAATACTATTAAAATCATTAACTTTGGTCGGAAACAACAAATCCATTTTAATACTGTCATTTAACTTTTCTGTCTGTATATTCAAATCTGACATTTTACACTCATTATTTTTAATTAACAAATGTAGTAAATCACAGCCATGCTTGTCAAACATAGTAACTCACAGTGAAATGCAGAGTCATTCACATCCATTTGGGTATTTCCACACCCATAGTCCTTTAGGAATCTCCTCCCTTCTTAAACATTTCTTTAAATAGTTGTTTTTTAATTGCAGTTTCTAGTAGTACACATAGTAGTACTATCTTCACTAGCAGGAAATCTCTGTATGTCTTGGCATCTAAACCTGGCCTTTAGTTAGCTCAGGTCAAACTGACTAATGGCTTGATTGTGTGGAAAGTACATGGAGGCTTGGGAAGCTGGCCAGCTATTATAACCTTATATAATACATATAGCATAGGCTACTGCAACAGCGATCAATGTAAAACCACCTGAAAATATTTATATTTGTGGAATAATAAGTTACATTACATTTATGATTAAGATTTATATACTGATGGAGTGAAAATGTTAGATCACTTTTGTATAATCATTTTGTTGCTCATTTTAAAAATCTGAACTCCTTTTAATTAAAACCATTTACTTTATAATTTGTGTATTCTTACAATGAAGCATTTTAGTAATTTCATTATAGTGTATCGTTAGCATGCTTTCTCCACTATTTAAATATAGTCAGTGGCATCTATTTTTTAAAAAGTCTCCAGTAAAAACTGAATTGTTCATCATGATTTTTACCTGGCCTAATTTCCATAAAAATTAATTTACCAAAATATTTTTAAAATGAAGGTACTGATTCTCTGAGACAAATGAAGGCAGAAATGGCAAGGCATGACATTTTCTTCCAAGGTATATCATTCAGGCTACAACATAAATTCAAACATGACTGGCAAATTACAAATGCTACCACATATCATATAATACTTTCTGGTTCAGGAATGTGATTATGGCTTCACAGGATTGAGAACCAGACTTCATAAAAAAGGTAATGCTCCTATTCATCCTCATACAATAAACTAAACAGAAGCTTAGTTCTCAGAGAACCTGTTTGTGCTGGGGGCCAGGAGGATGGGGAACTGCTACCTAAGCCGAGTGTCAGCAGCAGTCACTTCAGTGCTGGATATGTGTCCAGAGTGAGAAGTAATGAAATGTCCAGCTATGTAACATGGTCAGTAGCAGTCACTTCATTGTTGGATATGTGTCCAGAGTGAGAGGTAAGGAAATGTCCAGCTATGTAACATGGTCAGTAACAGTCACTTCGGTGTTGGATATGTGTACAGTGTGAGAAGTACAGAAATGTCCAGCTATGTAACATGGTCAGTAACAGTCACTTCATTGTTGGATATATGTCCAGAGTGAGAGATAAGGAAATGTCCAGCTATGTAACAGAGAGAACCAGACTTCATAAAAAAGGTAATGCTCCTATTCATCCTCATACAATAAACTAAATAGAAGCTTAGTTCTCAGAGAACCTGTTTGTGCTGGGGGCCAGGAGGATGGGGAACTGCTACCTAAGCTCAGTGTCAGCAGCAGTCACTTCAGTGCTGGATATGTGTCCAGAGTGAGAAGTAATGAAATGTCCAGCTATGTAGCATGGTCAGTAGCAGTCACTTCATTGTTGGATATGTGTCCAGAGTGAGAGGTAAGGAAATGTCCAGCTATGTAACATGGTCAGTAGCAGTCATTTCAGTGGTGGATGTGTGTCCAGAGTGAGAGGTAAGGAAATGTCCAGCTATGTAACATGGTCAGTAACAGTCACTTCAGTGTTGGATATGTGTCCAGTGTGAGAGGTAATGAAATGTACAGCTATGTAACATGGTCGTTGCACCCCAAAGGTCCTGAGTATAATAATTCAGTTGCCATCAGGAAGGATCCTGGCTCTGACAGTTTGGGTATCTTCCTGCCCCTTGATACAGGAAACACAGCTGTTGGAAATAGTGTAGAATGGCAAAGGAAATCATGACAGCATGAAGGGATATTGCTGTAGACAGACTGCAGATGACCAAGATAGGCCAAAGAAAAAGTATACAATCACAATGAATGTTGATAAGCTATTTATTTTAATTGGAAGATGATAGCTTAGCCACCAACCTTATCACAGCAATGTCTTGAAAAGGCAGGAGTAACAGATACAAATCAAATAAAACTAAATCTGATTCAGGTGTTGTCTTAGATCAATGAGCATGACTATGATAGGTAGTGGCAAAAATAATCTTAAGCTTGTTGAGAAGAAATACATAATAATCATTGTTGCTTTTGTATGTAGACAATTTCTGTGACCTCTTTACAGTCAAAAAGCTGTCACCTGTCAGAAAAAGCTTCACCTAGGAGATAGGCTATGCAGAAAACAAATGTCTTGTGGTATTTTACACCATACATGAAAACACAGCCCATGTTTTGTATTTCAGAATTATCATTTTATTTTTATAGTTGGACTTTACATCTACTGTGGTTTTTCATCCATTAGTTTGACAGACTGAAAATGTTCATTTGATTACAATCACAACAAACTTGTACATATTAAATTTCTTATAGATGCAATTGTTCTATTACCTTTGCACATAAAACTGCAAAATATATTAGTCAGCACCATGATAGAGATGGAATAATCCTCCTGACTATGGCCCAGGTGATCTGGGTTCATTTAGTGGATTAGATGTCTGTGATGCTAGCAGGGAAGGTTTGGTGTGCCCATCCTGATGAGGGAGGAGGGAGTGCAGAACACAGTGCTGTGGTTAGAATTCTCTGGTGCAGACCAGGGAAACAATCATAAGGTGTTTTGTGAGGGTGAGTGGGACTTCCTCCTAATGTCAGTCCCTTGCCAATGTGAGCAGCAGTTCAGTGCTGATGCCTTTTGCACATCCCACCCTTGGATGTTACTGGGCATATGTAGGTGAGGGAAATGAAAACATTCCTTAGGGAGGTTATGACACTGCACCAGGATGCCTTGACCTCCTCACTGCTCCCAAGCCAGAAGAGAAAGTTGGGAGAGAGAATAAGAAAGCTAGGCTGACATGGTGATCAAAGAGAGGCACTGGGAAGCAGTTGATGGTCAGCTGCTTGGGAGACAAAAGTGACAATAAAAGTTCAGTTTATAACTAAATATCCAGATATGTTTTCGAGAAAGTTTTGCTATAATGTGTCAAATTATTTCAGAGATATAATCCTGTATTGGTAACGTTCCCACAACCAACATGGCTTTTGCAATATCTAAATTATGAACAATGTATAAATTATTAGTCTGTGGGGTGTGAGTAGTATATGACTTCATTTCAGTTTAGGGAAGAAAATATTTGCCCAGAACATATCTGCGATGAGTTTGCATTTTATCAGAAGTAACTAAAAGTTATATATTCTTCTCCAGAAAAGTGACCTTTACCATCATGGCAAAGATAACATCACCAAGTATCCTTTTTTTAAAAAACAAGAAACATCTTTATTGAATTATCACACATGACATAGGCAATCATAAATTTATATAAATGAAAACAAACCATATTGATATATTTTCAGTTGCAGACATTATACATCTCACACATTCTTCTGTACAGTCATTGTCAATCAAACATTACCTAGCTCATTCAATGTCTGCCTTCCCTTAAACCTCATTGCTCCTCCTCCAAAACATTATTCTGCATGTGTTGTTCCCATAATTCCCATTTTTTTCTATGTAATTTGCTTGTACCCTTTTCTAAAGATCCCAATTCCAGTTCTTTTATCTCTGTTACTATATTCACTACTTGTAGTACGGCTGGTTTAGACTTTGATTTCCATTTTTTAGTAATTTATTTTTTTGGCAGCCACCGGAATTAAACTCAGCAAGGCCTTACTATATCTAGGCAATTCTGATTCTGTATTACAACTCAAAAAAAAAATAATAATTTCCTTAGTTATACCAATTTGCTCCACCAGTATTTCTGAGAGAGTACTGCATGGAAGTTTGCCAGCTAATTACACTCCCAGAAATATATTTCCAATTGCCTCTTTCTTCTACATCACACATCCAACATTTGCAATCTACCACAGGAAAAATCCTTTGGAGTCCTCTTGTGGTATAAAAATACCTATGCAAACACTTCTAAGCAAAGATCCTAAATCTTCTACACTTTGTTGCATGTTTGGGTGCCATAATTATATCCTCCCATTGTTTTGTTTTTTGTGAATTGCTTATCCAATCTTTCTTCCAAATTCTTTCTAACCTCCTCCTCTGACTGACTCCTATAGTTATCATGCAATATTATATATTCCCTAACTTCAAAGAATACCAGAAACACAGGGTCTAGGAACTTGAACTTTATCCGTGACTAAAACAGAACATGCTGGAGAGACAGCTATGTATCCCAGAGACTGCCCCCTGTGGAACAGCCTTCCGATTCTTGTGAAACTGAGTTACTTTATTACCTAGTTTAAGCACAACCTGGACCAGTGGATGGGGAATAGGAAATGTATCCTGGCACCCATGTCCCTTATGGACAGAGGTAACTTATAAATGCCTGGCCCTCAATGTCCTATTTGGATATAGGACAGCATTCTTTCAGCAAAACTTGGCTATGGTTAGAAAGGCTCCCCCAGGTCATGAGCCTAATAACAATCTGTGAATCTATGAATCCTTTCTAACAGCAGCTTCTGTTCTAAATTCTACTAAACTCTTTACCAGTGCTAGTCTTTCATCTAGGATCCCCCTTTTCTTTTCTCTTTGCCTATACTCTGATATCAATCCTTGATAGGAAAGGCAGTCTCTAGCCTGTAGTGCAAATGAATTCTTGGCCTCTTATTATTCTATTACCTATCCCTCTATAATTATTTGCTCCCAATACCTTGCCTCTTTTGCCAGTTTTCTCCAATAAACTCCAGTCCCTTCTTGCCTGTTCTCTGTATCCCTAATTGCAGTCATCACTATCATCAGAATCTCCTTTCTCCATTCCCATGTTGGCTTAGTTCTTAGAATACTTTTTGCTGCTTTATGAATATAATGCTCTGTATGGTTATTCTCCTTAAGGTTCTGCATCCACAATCCCAGTCCCTCCCTATTTCTTGAATTTCCCCCGTTTCATCATCATCGTCCCTTTCCACTTTGAATTATAGCTTTCGGCTTCTGCTATGTATAGGAGTTTTAACTGTGTAGCTCTGAAACACCACTTCAAATCAGGTAATCCCAAACCAACTTATTCTGTTGGAAGGCTCAACTTATTCCACTTGACTCTTGCCCTCTTT
The DNA here is from genome assembly GCF_019279795.1 of Protopterus annectens. Taxonomy (NCBI): domain Eukaryota; kingdom Metazoa; phylum Chordata; order Ceratodontiformes; family Protopteridae; genus Protopterus; species Protopterus annectens. Next base: position 1,180,182,699 of record NC_056744.1, on the reverse strand, counting down.
CCCTCCCAGATAAAATCCTAAAAATTCGTTATTAGTTTCTATTCACAACTTCCTCTGGTTGATAAAAATATGCCTGATATGTGTATAAAACTAAAGGCACGAAAAAAATTTTCACTGCTTGCATCTTGCTATCCATATCGGTAAAACAGAGCTACCAATTTCTCAGTTTTTGTATTATCTTTTGTTTTGTCTCTTCCCACATATCCTTAGCTCCCATAACAGAATCTGTCTTAACCCATAATCCTAAGTACTTCATTTTTATCATGTCCCCATCAATAGGGGTATTGCTGACCCATTTTCTGTGTGGGTACAGAGTTTACAGCTATTGCCTCTGTTTTATCTTCATTAATTTTGTATCCCGAAAAGATTTAAACTGACTCAGAATGTTCCACAATACTGAAATGTCCTTTTCTGGTTTTATCAGGTAGAAGATAATATCATCTGTAAATAAAACCAACTTTTCTTGATTACTATGCCAGTCATGTCCTTGAATCTCTGAGCCCTTTATTTTCTTTGCTAATGTTTCTCAATATAACACAAATAACAAAGGGGAAAGAAGACACCCCTCCCTGGTACCTCTGTTCAAAAGAACTTAACAAAAAGGAACCCCTTCCCCCCACACACACTTTAATTTTCACCTCAGATCCCTCATATATGCTCGTAATTAACCTTATTATTTTGTTATGGAATACAAAAGCTTCCATTTCCCTACTCATAAAATGCCAGCCTACTCTGCTGAATGCTTTCTCTGCATCAGGACCCACAGACAACAGTGGTATTTTCTTACATTCTACTTCCCTCTGGATTATCATTGTTCTATTAATGTTATTAAATGTTTGCCTCCCCTCCATAAAACCACATTGACCCATATCTATCAGTTTTGGCCTCATACATGCCATTATTTTATTGCCATTATATACATAAACACTTTATAATCATGGTTTAGAAACAAAATGGGCCTATATGAAGCTGTATCTGTAGGTCTTTGCCATCTTTAGGTATTACAACCATCACAACCTTCTTCCAGGATGTTGGTGTTTATCCTCCTTTTAAAATACTGGTAAAGAAAACCTTCCAGATCTTTATCACTTTCTCCTCTCCTAGATTCCAAACTTCCACAGGAATACCATCTATTCCTGGAGACTTTCCTGTAGATTATTTCTACATCACCATTTTTATCATATATCCTCCTGACTTAACTGTTAGTAGTTGAGCATCATCTACCATTTACCTTGGCATATTTAATTCTTCCGTAAACACCATCACCAAGAATCCTTGTACTGAAAATGGTAATATGGCCCAGGCAATTTCACTATCCAGATGTCTTCAAATCCTTAAGAAAAGAATGTCAGTCTCAGGTACAGTATGCTTCACTGAGAGTTGTACTAAGACCTGTCAAAGAGTGACTTGAGATATCCTCTCTTATACCTTGATACTGAATGCATTTTGCAATGACAGCCTTCCAAGTTATACTACATTAGTTTTCAATTAGAAGTAGATATATTACTTTTCTTCAAGGTGGAGAATGCAGTGTTTGTGCAAAGTATGCCACATCCCTGTGCTAAGTGTAAACAGTTAGTAGCATTGTTTTTGAGCCACTGTTCAACATTTTAGAAATGCAAATAGCTCTTAGGTGAAAGAAAGCTCCATAAAGTAAAATAAAACAAAAAAAATCTCTGGCCTAACTTCAAAACAGCTCTTTAATAATACAAGGAGATAGTCCCCGACTAACACCACCTATCCATCAAGTTGTCTTGTTGCCATGTACTCAGAAGAAGTGTGACAGACACACTTCCTCAACTTCCCTTCACTCATCAAGTTCTTGAAAGTATTAAAACTATTCTGGTCTCTTCAGTCATGGCCCTTATAGTGATACAGGTAAGTAAAACTCTTCCCTCCTTCCACATCCCTCCCAGCAGTTAGCAAATGTTAAAATACACCTAACTCTCCAAACTGTAGTTAAAAATAACGCTTATGTATAAAGAAGACCCCTTCCACCTTCACAATTCTCAGTTTAAATGCTGACACTATGCATCTGTCTGTGAGACTCCCACTTCCACCTACCTAATCCTCTTTTTAAAACATAAAAGTGCTCAGGTTTATGGTAATCCTTCTATGTAACAACCCACAGTTTAAAAAAAGACAATGTAATTATATCTGTGGTAGGCCTCATGTCCCAAACCTGTAAAATAATGATAATAATAGCTCAGCTGTAATGTACATGCTATATTAATGGTGAGGATGTCCCTCCATTTCTGTGTCTCTAGCTTCAGTTACTTCATAAAATATTGCTTATGTATACAGGCAATGCTTCCATCACTACCATGTATCTGTGTTATTTCTTAATGTGGAATACCCAAGCTATTCTTGAATATGCTGTTTATACAACTGTTTCTCTTGTGGTATACAGTCCACCAGAGTGCCATACCATACATACTTTGCACAAATGCTGCTATGAGCACAGACCGGGCAGATGCAGAACAGCTAGGTAGAGTAGCAGGTGCAGGGGCCATACAACACAAGCAGCAGAGGTTTACGCAGCTCCCAATTTACTTGCATTTGACATAAGAAGTGACAGCAGAGCAGAAGCTGTGCAGCGGTTGGCTCTACAGCAGTCTGCTTCACATGACAAAAGTACAAAGCATAGTTGTCCATTGATAGCTAATTTTTAGGAATCAGGAGGAAGGGGGGGGTTCTTAGCAATCTACTGTAGTCTGCTCTATTGTCTGCATCAGTAATTCATAAGTCTTTTGCACCTCACTATATTATGCAGTAGTTGCTAGGTTGGGTTTTGTAACTAATTTGAAATTCCATCCCACTTGCTATTACATAGGAAAGGCACATGAGCATTCTACCTTTTTCTGCCGTGTGTGTGTGTGTGTGTGTGTGTGTGTGTGTGTGTGTGTGTGTGTGTGTGTGTGTGTGTGTGTGTATATATGTATCTTCATAGGTTCATTAGGTTCATAGGTTGGTACTAGGCTATTGACCCTAGGGCCTATATAAGCCTAGCCAAAAGGTACCCTGGCTTTCACCACCCAAGAAAATTATTTTCCTGTGCCACTGTCGAGCAGAGCCACAGAAGTGATCCCCGGGGTGAATTTCCTATCTCCCATCCAATCACCAAGATTTTTCTTGAAGAGTGCTAATGAGGAGCTTTTTTTCATATAGATAGGCTGTTTGTTCCAGAGTATGGGAAGTCTCTGGGACAGGAATCTATCCCTCCGGCATGTTCTGTTCATTGTGGTGACAAGGTTTAGGTCCCTAGACCGTGTAGCTCAGAGGGATTGGGATTTCTTTAAGTGGAGCATGTCCAAAAGCTCTATGTTTGACATAGCTTTGTGTGTTAGGCAGAGATCGCCTCTGAGTAGACGATATGTGATGGAGTAAAGCTGCAGTTTCTTGAGACGGTCTGCGTAGGGCATCTGTTTGAGGCCGATAATCCTCTTTGTGAGGTATTTCTGCAGCCTTTCCAGTTGTTGTAGATGTCTTGTGAGGTACATACCAAAAGGGGCATTGTAGAGGGGAACAATGACCTCTTTTTTCCTGGATGAGAAACCTTTTGTGATGAGGTGTGTCACATAGAAGGATTTCCTGACTACTGTGGCAATGTGATTATCAAAGGAGAGACTACTGTCCACCTGTATCCCAATGTCTCTTATCACACTTTCAGTGTTAAATAGACTACCGCCTATGTGGTAGTTCATGGGTACAGAGTTTTTACCAAAAGGGATGGCAATGCACTTTTTGGCATTGAGCATGAGGCCATGGCTTTGACAGCAGGCATCTGTCTCAGCGAGGCCCTTTTGTAGGATGTCCACATCTTTTGGAGTTTTGATTATGGCTCCTAGTTTACAGTCATCTGTGAACTTCGTTAGCCAAAGACCTTCTATGTTAGCCTGCACTTCAGAGAAGTAGATACCAAACAGGAGAGGATCCAGGATTGAACCCTGTGGTACTCTACTTGTCACTGGTCTGAAGTTGGATTTGGAGTCTGCTACTTTCACAGTGTGGGTTCTGTCAGTGAGCCAGTTGGCAACCCATCTTGTGACATAGGGATTTATTCCTAGTTTAGTGAGTTTATCTATAATTCCAGAGTGGGGGATGGTGTTGAAAGCCTTGGCGAGATCTAGATAGGCTGTGCAAACCACCTTACCCTCATCTATGGCTTTGGTGACCACTTCAAAGAAGTCTATCAGGTCTAGGCGACATGACCTGCCTTTTACAAACCCAAACTGGATGGGGTCCTGAGTTTGGAGATTACCAATGTAATTGTTTATAAGTTCCATGATGATACGTTCCATAACCTTGCAGACCAGGCTTGTCAGGCTAATGAGGCGGTAGTTTCTGGGGTCCATGTTGGCTCCCCCTATGTGGAGTGGGATAACCGTCGCTGTGCGCCATTCAGTGGGCACATAGCCTGAGGTGAGGCTATGATTGAACATTGTACTTAGGTGGGGTGAAGTTCTGTAGTTCATGTAGAATGCAGCCAGGGATGTTGTCAGATCCCATGGATGCTGTGTTCTTGGCTTTGGAGAGTGTGTTTTTTACCTGTGCAGCCATGATTACAGGAACTTTGCATTCTTCTGGTAAAGAATGGGCCTTTTAGGGGATGGGGGGGGGTAAAGTTAGCACTGAATCTATCTGCCAGGATGTTGGCAATATCAGTTGGTTTTGTATATTTAGTGCCATTGTGCTGTAACTCAGAGCAGATCTGAGTGTTGCCATTGAGATTCTTGACATAGCTATAGAATGCTTTGTGGTTGTCTTTAGAGTCATTGGTGATTTTGTTTTTGTAACTAGCTTTGGAAGATTTTATGAGGGATCTCAGCTTCTTACTGAGGCTGACCAGGGAGTTCCTCCAATCATGGGATTTTACTCTTTTTTGCAACAGTTTCTTTCTTCTGTTGTAGAGTTTGTTTATGGCAGGGGACCACCAGATTGGCTTCCTTTGTTTGGAGGATAGCATCTTGAGTCTGTTAGGGATTGCATGATCCATGCACTCGTGTAAGTGCTTATAAAGTGCATTTGTGTAGAATTCAGCAGTCATACCTCTATTGTCCGTCAGCATGGGTGTCATGAAGTTTGCCACTTCTGTCTTAAGAAGCGTGAAGTTGGCTTTGGAGAAATTTTTTATGGTGGTTGTCTTAATGGGGGGGTGGGGGAGGGATGTGGATGTCTAGGGTGATTAGCTTGTGGTTGGATCTGACCAACGAGGAATTGACCTCTGGTGTGGAGCACTGGTTGCCCATGTTGGTAATAACCAGGTCTAGGATATTGCTGCCCCTGGAAGGGGTGTGGATAAGTTGATCCAAGGCATTAGAATTTATGAATTCCAGAAAACGTTTGGCACAAGAGTTGGTACATGAGTAGTTTTCCCAGTTAATGGTGGGGTAGTTGAAATCACCCATTATTAGGGTGTTAGGTTGTATCCAAATATTTTCCAGTGTATCAAGAAATGAGGAGTGGGAGTCCTGGGGCATTGTGGGGGATCTGTAGCAAGCTACAATTTGGATTGCGGTCTTGCCCAGAGTTAGTTGCACTTGGATAATCTCAGATGCATTATGATGAGCAACTAGCCTGGAGGTGTAGATATCCTTAATGAATATGGACACGCCTCCGCCTTTAATGTTTCAGTCCAGGTTAGGTGGCCGAAAGGTGTGGTATGAATTATAGCCTGGTGATGCAGGGGTACCCTCTGGAGCCTTGAACAAGGTCTCTGTCGTTGCAAAGATGTCGATGTTCTCCATTTTAAGGAGTGCCTCAAGTGAGTGCATTTTGAGGTTTAGACTTCTAGCATTGAGTAGCAGTACCCTCAGATTCTGCTTGCTTGTACCTGTTATGGTGGTGAATTTGTCATTTAAACCTTGCCTAAAAAAGGCACTATAGGGGTGGCTAGAGCCTTAGCCAGTAACCGGAATCTCTGGCAAAGCATCATAGTTTGTCGATCATGTCATCCCAGGCAGACAGATACTGGATCCCCTTAGAATGACACCAGAAACTTAGCCAATTGTTGAAGTCAATCATTTTGTCCTTGTACTGTGGTATTATTCTGGGTGATGGCAGAATGCTACTCAGGGCTAGGGTCATACCTGCCTGGGCTACATGATCGGACAGCTCATCCATGTCCCTTTTCATGTAGTCCAGGGAGGTATGTCTCAGGTCATTCCCACCAACATGGACAATGACAGAGTCATATTTGTACTTGTTGTGGAGTGACCTAAGTGCATGCATTATGTGGTGGCTCCTGGCACCCGACAGGCAGCTGACAGTAACTTTCTCCTTGTTTAGCCTGGTGAATGGAACATCAGTGTGCCTGACTATAGAGTCACCTATGACTAGAGTGTTGGGTAAGTTGTTATGCCTTATGAGCTGTGGTTGAGTGGCACACTGAGTTTATGGGCTATGTGTCATTTGGGTTGTGTTGGGGGGGTTGAGGTTGCCTCTTTTTCTGCTTTGGAGGTCCCTGTTGCTTGGGCAGATTTTTACTGAGAGCCTCCGAGAATGTAGGTGTGTGTTTTGTGTTTCTATGTGTGTGTGTTTTGGTGGTGTAGGTTTTGAGGGACTATGTGATGAATGTGGTGTGGTGCAAATGTTTACCTTCTCCTCTTGACTATCTAGTCCAGTCTTGGGTGAAGAGAGCTTTGCTTCCAGTTTGGCTATATAAGTGCATCTCTCACAGGTTGTAGTGTTGGGTAGTAGGAGGGGAGGGTTGTCTGTGTACATGAGGCAATTTCTGCATTGCCCCAACATGCCCAGATTCATCAGGTAGACAGGAGAAAACACTGGGAGCTGACCCTTAGACATGCCCAGACAGGTGCTTATTTGTTAAGTACTAGAAACTGTTTTCCTCTAGACAAGTGAGGAAAGTTGAGTGCTGTAGTAATTTGTAGCTTATTTAGTGCTTACAACGCGTTCTGAACAAGTGCTGAGCTGAAAGAAACAGACGAGTGCTGAAACTAAAAAACTGGCTAGTTCTAAGAAACAAAATTAAGCTAGAAGGCTTCTCTCCAACACAGAAAGGCTTGGGGTCTCAGAAGCCCACAAACAGTCCTGGACACAGCAAATCTGTATCCAGACTAGACTACCCACAGGAAAGGCAGGAAACAAGCTTAAAAAAATGTTTTTTTTAAGTGGAAGGAGAGAAAGGAGGAGCAGAAACTAAGTGGATTAGCCTTTTCACATGTTCTACCTGTATTAGGTAGAATGAGGTAATAACACTAGACTAGGAGGAGTGTCCCAGATCAAATTTAAATACACATTTGCGATGAGAGAATCCCTATTAAGGATTGCTTTCATTCTCTTGTGCCCACAGACCGAGACACTCAACTGGATTAAGCAAGCTTTTGGTTACTGAATGAATGAAAAAATGAATGTTGCCATACTCAAAACAACTCTCTCTACTGCAGGACAGTGTAGTAACCAGCCAATACCATACAGTGCAAGCAAATTAAATCCATCCATTAAATGATAGCAACTCTGTGTCATGGACTCATCATGTCTTAAATTGCTTCTTAAATAATTTAGTCATGTTTGTAGCAAGTGTAAATAAAATATAGATATCCACTTACTACGTAAACAACCCAATTATACAACAACCCCCCATTAATATTCCAAAACGTGCGCGCTGATTGGTCAGCATGCACGTTATAAACTAGAGTTATACTAATGGAAAAAGGTCCGGTCGCCTGGACTTTTTCCATTAGTATAAGTCCTTTTTTACAGCAACAGAGAACGCAAGATCTCCGTTGCTTTTTACACACTGTCTCGCTATGTTAAATGAGTTTAACATAGCGAGACAGCTTTAAAAAAAGTAACAGAGATCTTCCTATCTCTGTTGCTTTTTTTAAAGGTATCTCGTTATGTTAAATGGATTTAACATAGCGAGACAACTTTAAAAAAAGCAAGGAGATTCTCCGTTGCTTTTTTTAAAGCTGTCTCGCTATGTTAAACTTCTTTAACATAGCGAGACACTTTGTAAAAAGCAACGGAGATCTTGCTTTCTCCATTGCTTTTTTTAAAGCTGTCTTGCTATGTTAAATGCGTTTAACATAGAGAGACTGCTTTAAAAAAAAAACAGAGATTCTCCGTTGCTTTTTTTAAAGTAGTTTGTAAAAAGCAACGGAGATGTTGCTTTCTCCGTTGCTTCCTCCCACAGCTCTGATATAGTGCGTAAGCATACGCATGCGCAGTACATCAGAACTGCCGTAGAATACCAGTCAGCTGTGGAAGGGCAGCAAGAGGCATTATACTATACCATTATTTAAGAAATGTAATTATTTCTTTTCTTAAAGTATGTCATTGTATAATAGCAATAACCCACTTCTGTTGGCCAAGTGTAGTCCGACCCTGTAGTTAGAATATATTGTTATGGGGTGCACTCCCCACATTGGGGGGTGTGGGGGCGCAGCCCCCCACAAAGATCAGTTTTACTGAACAATATTAAATCAAAGCACAGAATATCTAATCAAACCCCCACACCCCCCCAACAATATATTCTAACTCCAGGGTCGCACTACATTGGGGAACAGGGCATATACCTTTTACTTGCCTTACAGTGCTCTACAGACTGCCAGTGCTATTTTTCAGTCAAATGGGTTTTCAGTCAAATGAACTTTCAGTCATTTGGTTTAGGTGAAATGGGTTTAGGTCAAATGAAATTTTGGTCAAATGTAGTGAACTCATATATATATATGTGTGTGTGTGTGTGTGTGTGTGTGTGTGTGTGTGTGTGTGTGTGTGTGTGTGTGTGTGTGTGTGTGTGTGTGAGATGTGAAATTTGTGCAGTGTTATAATGTTGTCCTTACCCAGTACTTAGTATATGTAGGTTAGTATATACACACATACACACACACACACACACACACACACACACATATATATATATATATATATATATATATATATATATATATATATATACACACACATATATATATAATATATATATATATATATATATATATATATATATATATGGGTTAGGGGTTATGAGACCAACCTTCCTGTATAAATTACTTTCTCCATTGCTTTCAGCTTAGTTAATAGTCTTTAGCAGTATTTTTTGTTGTTTTGATTTACAGTTTTGTTAATTATATCAGTATCCCAGTGTTTATGGAATTATTTTATGACTGTATGAGTGTTTGTTTTGTTACCTGCAAATCTTGGATTTGCAGTCATGTGAGCAGTGATGATTTACTTTAAATCCTGTTGATCTCAGGTCATGTATATACTGCCTTAGCTCTCACCACCATCAGCGGACGTCATTCAGCTCTCTGATGCTCTTTTAACATAACCAGACTGGACTAACCCATCACTTGCAACCTCCAGCCCTGCATATACTCATATGGCTAACATCTGTAACCAATCCAGATTGTCCTTATTAACCTAACAGGTGCTCTGTGTCAAGGATACAGTTCTGTGATACTCTGTGTATGCAGCTAATTAACAAAGGATTACTCTCAGTACTCAATGCTTTGATTCCACAGATGTCTTTTCACCAAATATAAAGAATCTGGATGAGCCGTTCTTTACCTTGTCTGCCCCATGCATCCTTACAATATCCCGTGCTTATAGTACTCAGCTCCCTGTATCTGCTCTCTACTGAGTCAGCACGTCAACAAGCAGGTTACAAAAAGTTTGTAAACATTCTAAAAAACATAATGTTTTGAACAACAAAGCTTGTGTTTTATATATTTTTCTGTATATTAACCTTACTGTTGATATGATATCTTAATCAAAGTTACTCTGGAAGTAATGTCTTATGTTTCAGATTGACATAACAGTCCACTCAGAGCCAAATCTATACCTAAGATTTAAAAATCAGACTTGTGTGTCATTAGGCCAGAAAAACTCAACTGAAGTCAAAAGACTCTGATGATCATTCAGGTACTTTTCTATTACAACATTTAATAAAGATATTTATGTAATTCACAACTGGTAAGACTGAAGTTTGTGAATGCCGAGTTTTGTTTACTTTCACTTGGCTCAAATACAAGTTGTAATATAAGTAATTAGTACTTGCACACAATTTATCTAAACAAAGATGGAGCGACATTTTTATTCTGAATATTTTTCATATTTTCCAAGTATTTAATATTCATCCTGAAACTATAAATTTTTCTCATAGTTTTGAACTCTTACTGATACAAATCTCTGTAATGACACACAGTTATCAAACACAAAAGTGTTCTGCAAAGTAATAATCTTTTTAGTAATAAGCAGCAATACTATACATACCTGTTTCAGCAGTTTATGAACATTCCCATATTTCGTAGACTGATGGTTCTTCTTTACAGGTGACTGTAATTGTTACATGCAGTTCGTGGTTTGTTGAGGCAAAGCAAAGCTTGCAGTGAGTTTTGTTGCCATTGGAGAATGGGTGGAGAGGTAACCTGAGATAAACAAAGCCTTCCGTTGTCTGGGAGGTGTGTGCCTAGAGTAACAGCATGAGCAACACAGATGCATAAATCTAAACTGTCTTACATTTTGTAGATGGGTTCCTTTTCTGACTCTATCTGTATTAAGCACTTTATTGCAAACTGAGAGCTTTAAGCAGAAGTTTTAACAATCTTTAGTGCAAATCTGACATTAAACTTTGTTCAAACAAAAGCAATATATTTCTACTCAAAAATTCACAGGGGAAATTCAAAGACACAAAGAGGATGATTGCTTTAGTTTATGTGCCCCTATACCTCTTAACCTCTTAGCACAAGAAATCTAGAAATAGCCTAAAATAACTTGGGGGACAAAGGCCCAAAAATAGGGACTGATTTTAAAAATTGTTCTTAATAAACTTTGATAGTTGCTTGAATGACAGGGATTGTGTTAGCATACATTTTCTGAAGGATATGAAGCCTAAAACACAAATGTGTCTCATTATTTAGTGATTTCAGCCTTCAGTAATTTGCCAAAAGACCACAATTGTTTTAAGGAATAGACCAAAAAATATGAGGCAGAAGTCTGGACAATTGAAAGGCATTTTGCCTTGATAAGATGCTTATGCCATTAAATATTTGGTTTATCTTCTTAGTATTGTTCATTGTGGCATTTCTTTTATTAAGTGGATTCCTTCCCTTGAAATTGCACATTCACTTAGTGAAACCCTGTATCTGTCTAAGGCAAAATATCTAAGAGAACATGATGTGCAAAAAACACTGAGCAACAATGTTTTAAAAACTTACGTGAGGTGGATGTGACAGTATACCTCAGGGTGCATTTTCATAAAAATGTTATTGTGATGACTGGTCAGGCGACTGAGGCATATGCCTAAATGGTTATTGAACTGAATACTAGTAAAATTAGTACATTTTCATAAAAGGTACTCAACTGTATATGCACATTAAAATCTGTTGAATTCAAAAAGGGATAAGACAGAAATACATTTCTTTTACTAGTATTCCATTCACAAAAATGAACATTATTGATCACTCATGATATTTGATTTTATGTTATATCTCCATTTCTGCTGCTCGTTGTATGTGCTGGAAAACAGAAACATGAAAGAAATAATTTCCCTTAAGTTGAGCACTTACATAATATCAGCATCAGAGAAAACACTTATATACAATAATGGCATCACCACTGAAGACATATCACCGATTTGAAAGCTAACAGCATTGGGAACGTGGACATTTTCGTTACTCTGCAACTCACTCACTCATATCATCATGTATTGCTGCCATCTGTGTTAAATGATGTTATTTTTTCATGTTGCAGATCACCATAAACAAGTTCTGACAAATACCTGACAAACAGTAGTCAAACCAAGTAGGAACAAGCTGGGCATACACCAGAGAACATGGAACTGGTGGCAATGGCTTAAAAAGAACCTGTTTCTGAGGTTATCTAACATAACCACTGTCTACCCTAAAGAAAGAAGAAATGTAGTGTAATGATGAGTGCATTTTTCATATGGATTAGTTCTAGGTATGCAGCATAACTAACAGGTGAATGCAAAGCCAAATCACTTGGCCTTGAAAGGTTGGCTACTTGTAAAGAAACCAGACAAGACATTCCATCCAAAATCTGCAGTCACTGATATCTGTCAAGTGATTTTCTGATGCCAAAGGTATAACTTACTTTGCAGATAGATGTCCTAAGTAATTTGCGTAATTACATGTTACAAAAAATAGGTGAGAGTTAATAGCGTTGGCTGTCCATGGGGTCACTCTAGGAGCCGGCTTGGACTCATGATAAAGATGGGACAACAGCCCTTACAAATTTCATTTCACTTTCTTTAAATTATTGGATCTTACAGTAATTCTTTGACACTATATACATAAGTGAGTGCCTACATTATATAATATACCTCCCATTTTTCACTTTTTAAAGTGATGCTATCACCTTTTTCCAAATGCGCTTGATACAAAAATAATGTTATGTTGAATTTTGTTTTATTTCAAAGGATGGCCCTCACTGATTTCACTCTTGGAACTGCAGCATGCTGCTATTAAGTTGGGGTGGATTGAACCCATAATACCTCATTACTTTAGCTTGTATATTTATATGCCAACTGTAGCAGGAAAAGTCTTTTTATAATGGAAAGGTATATCATCAGTTATGTGTTTTACATACCTTACTTTGACCATCAAATTATGTGTGATACACTAAAAAAAGTAGCTGAAGTGATTGATCCTCTAAAGAAGCACATCAATTTTGATTACCCAGCATACTTTGTGGAGATATATATATATATATATATATATATATATATATATATATATATATATATATATATATATATATATACACACACACACATATATATATATATATATATATATATATATATAGATATATATATATATATATATATATATATATATTGCCTGAAGTCTGCTATCACATCATGTTGTATGAAAAAAAAACACATTACAATATATATCAATATCCACACAAGACAACGAACCAAAACAAGGCAGAAGTTCAATTCCACACAAGTGTGTACATTACAAATATATCTTTTCACACAATATATTTTAGCTTCTTCATCTAAAACATATCTGGAAATCAGTGTAAAATATGCATCGATAAGAAGGTGATACACAAACAATAATACACAAACAATAAAGCCTCACAGGGTGTATGTTAATGTGTAATTAATGATTGGCCAGGGGTGTTGTGAGGCCAGACACTGCAGGCTGAGGACCTCTTCACCCCTGGGCAGGCATTAATTACACATTAACACACACTCTGGAAGGCATTATTGAGCTTAGAGAATGGGATCTCTGTAAAGTTTTTGAGTTTTACTTACTTATGTATTTTTTAAGTACTATTTTTTTTAAAATATATTTGATGTAAAATAGTTCCTCCACCTAATGTTTCATACTTGCTGTAGTATAGGTATATGGTGTTGGAGGAAAAATTTTACATCCAAAATTTAACACTTAAAAAATCCAGGTATTTGCTTTATATTTTTGGTCTCTTACTCCTAAACGGTTTGGTTTATTGCCAGTCATTGGAGACTGAAGTTACTAAATAATGACATACATTTGAGTTTCAAAGTTTTACATCCTTCAGATAATGACATGCATTTGAGTTTCAGATTTCATATCCTTCAAAAAATACATGCTAACAACACAAATCCTGTTCTTCTAGCAACTTTCAAAGTTTATAACAGCAATATTTAAAATGTGTTCCTGTTTCTTAGCATCCCCTCCCCAACTATGTCAGGCTTTGTCCAGATTTCTTGTGCTAAGAGGTTGGCAGGTATGTCTAAGAGGTGAAGAGGTACGTAAAACTGCTGCTGTAGCCAGGGATCATTCTCTCTTCACTCTCTCTCACACACGCTACCAGGGATCATTTGATCGCTTTCACACTTCACACTCACACACACACACACACACACACACACACATGTCAGTTTTCATGCATGCATGCATTCACTCACACATGCAAAGAGAAACATAAACACACATACTTTTCTGTTTCGCTAGAGCGATCTCTCTCTCCCTCTCTCTTACCCACATACATGCATACACTCTCACACACACTCTTTATTTTATTTTTTTTATTTATTTTTTTTTGTTTTACACTCACTAAACAGCAGAAGATCTGCTTAGCGAGTGTAAAATAACAGCTCGCTCGCTCTAACTTTCACTGACATACACTCGCACACACAGACATAAACGCACACACGCATACTTTAATTTTTCAGTTTTCTTTTTCTTTTTAATATATTTTATACCCACTAAACAGAAGAAGCATTGCTTAGTGAGCGTAAAATAATGGCGGCTGTTCCGTTTTCTCAGTCCGAGCTCCACACCAGCTTGATATGTTGTTGTGAAGCAGCGGACCCGTTTTTCAGCGGGCATTACTTGTACACTAATACCCTGCTGGAGAACGCTCGTTCCCCAGTCAGGGTACTGATGTACAGTAAGCTCATTCTCTAACATCCTTTAAAATAACCTAAATAGTAATCCTCTTGTGATGTCAATACACTGGACTCTACTTTATAACAGATAATGTAGTTTCTGAGGTTGTACAATTCAGAAAAGATGAAAGAAGTGATTTTTATAAGCACTTTTCCTTTCTTTTGAATTTATGTGACTTCAGAGTTGGTACATATGTGGATTTACTTACTTTTATCAAATATCACTAATATCAAAGTGAATAATGTCGACACTAAATTATCGACATTATGCACATCGACATACTGCTAAGTATGGACAGAGCATTAATCGCAGTGCATGCAAAAACTTTAAAAAATGTAAAAAAAATAATTTATTTTTGCAGGGAGGCCCCACACCCCCTGCTAATTATATATTCTACCTGTGAGATTGCACAGTTCTTGGGGAAATGGAAAATTCCCCAACCCCAAGAATCATTCAATCTGCTGCTTTTGTTGTGGGTGCCAACCATCTGTTTAGTCAACCACATAGTATCAACTAAACAGATATCGACAAAAGTAGCATTTCCCATATATATATATATATATATATATATATATATAGTGAGAGATAAAGCGATATTGATCGATCAGAGGCTCCATATAGGGGGATGGGGTGAAGGGAGTTGCAACTGTTTTTTGTGAAGTATTTTAAAGTGGTATTCATATGTACTTTACATGTTTCAGTTGCAATATTTTGTGTCTCAGCTAAGAGAGATGCTCAGTATTCCATAATAAGCCCTTCAAATTCAGTATGTCCACCATGGATGATTTAGTGGGTGTAGAAACAGTACTAATAGCATGACACCCAGTTGCAAATGCCTTGAAAATCCCAGGTCCCCTGTCACACAACAGAGATAAAGTTGCCTTTGTGGAGGCCGAGATGGAATGAATCTGCCTTTATGCAGTAGGGGAGCATTCCACAAGGTCAAATATGCACAGGAACACCAGGGGAAAGGAAAATGACAAAAAAACACTTTATTAAATGAGGAACCTCCTCTAGGTTAAAAAACACGCCCATACTGTGGTCGAATCTTAAAATCCAGAAGAGTGTCATCTATAGACTAGCACTTTTGTTCTTCTACGAAAACTTCATCAGATAATACAGTCAAACTTTATGTTCTTTTTTATAGACCAATCAAGTGTTAGAAAAGCAGTCACATGTAAGGTGAGCCCCTCTAACTAGAAAGACAAAACTCAATATTAAAAGCCAATAATTTTTTCTTGTTGTCTAGCAGATATTTATAAAACATGTGATAAATTGTATTCATCATCTATCCAATGCCTTAACGTTTTGAAAAGCAAGCAGCAGAAGTGTATTCATTGATCCCTGACCATGAAATAGCATTCAAATGCAATTGACATTGGAGTTCCATTTTTTCATGCTAAAGCTTCCAATATCCATTCTTTCCATCTACAAAAATTTGATCAATGATAAAAAATTGAAAGGAATGGTCCAGGTTATCCCCAATATGTCCAGCTAGGGCACTATTGGATTTCTGCATCCTAATGTTGTATGTGTGTTTATAGATTCTGTCACAAAGATTTCTCTCTGTTTTTCCTATATAGAAATTTGGACATAGGAAACATAATGCACAATGAATGACCTTGCTGGAATTACAATTAAAGCACTATTTTGGTTTGAGTAAAATTTAGTTCACCTTAAATATATTACCTTGAAGAATAAATGTACAATAATGGCAAAAGCCACATTTTTCATCCCATAATTCTGGTTAGGAGGTTTAATTTTCCTCTTGAGTAGGTTTTTAAGATTCCTCCCCTTTTGGAAGGTTGCTTTTGGTATTGAGCCAATTAATTCACATATTTGACTCTCTTGAGTCAAGATGGTCAAATTATTTTTCATAATATCTAAAATCGTATAACTGTCATCCAAAAAGGTGGTAATGAAAGAGTCCTATGATCAATCATCTGTGTTGATACACACCCCTTTAATTTTATGGATAATACATTTGTTTCTGATTGCATGAAAGGATTCAAAATGGGAACAAAATGCTTCAGTTCACCCTTATTCAAAACTTCAACCATGATTTCATTGAAAAAAGAGAATGGATTCATTCCAGAAATTGAAATTGTCTGTGATCATTCGGGCAGCTATCACAAATTGGTCTTTTGCAACTGCTTTTTTCTGGGGCAGTGGGTGGGCACTCAAAAAATGGAGGAAACTGTTTGGATATGTCTCCTTCCAATGAATCCTGAAAGTAAGAACAATTGGTGTTATAATTTGTGAGCCATACATCAAGATACACTATTTCAATATTATGGACATTGGAGGTGAATCATAGGAAAGTAGTGGTATTATTAAGATATTCCATGAAAATTTGATGTTGGTCACCTTCCCACAGGATGAAAATATCATCCAGGTATCTCGTGTAGAACCTCTAATTTTCAAAAAATGGGAGATTCAAGCAGGAAATTATTCTCCCATTGCATCATTACTGCATTGGAGAACAGCTCCCCACATGCTGAGCCCATAGCCACCCCTTTGACTTGTAGAAAGATCACCTTGCCAAATGTTAAAAAAAATATTCTTTAATACTAACTCAAGTAGGTTTTTATACACATTGATATCTTTCTGTTCCACAATATTGTCAGAAAGGTATTCAGAAAACCACTTGATGACCAACTGGTGTGGAACTGAGGAGTATAAATCTTTGACATCCAAGGCAATGAAAATTGAAGTCTCATTATATGGAATGTTGCCTATTTTATGCAAACAAATCCCACAAATCTCGACAAACATAGGGTTCACCTTGAACTGATGTTTTTAGTTTGCTGTCTAAATACTTAGCTATTGCGTGAATGATCAAACTTTTGTTGTGGGTGTCGACCATCTGTTTAGTCAACCAATAGTGTCAAAAGTGCTGTTTGACAAAAGTAGCACCTTCTATATATATATATATATATATATATATATATATATATATATATATATATATATACACAGACACACACACACACATACACACACACACACACACACACACACACACACACACACATACATATATATATATATATATATATATATATATATATATATATATATATATATATACACATAGCGAGAGAGAGAGAGAGAGACCAGAGGCTCAGTATAAGCAGTATAAGGGAATGGGGTAAAGGGAGTTGCAACTGTTTTTTGTGAAGTATTTTAAGGTGGTATTCATATGTACTTTACATGTTTCATTTGCAATGTTTTGTGTCTCAGCTAAGGGAGATGTGCAATATTTCATAATAAGCCCTTCAAATTCAGTATGTCCACCCTGGAGGATTTAGTGGGTGTAGTAACAGTACTAATAGCATGACACCCAGTTGCAAATGCACTATAAAAACAAACCACACAAGTATGCATTCTGGAAGAAGTGTGAGCACATATGGCTAAGAACCACTAACCTTTCTTATAGTAACCCAAAGCAGGGTAACTGTCACTATATCATGCTCACTGTGCAAGACAACCAATTGCTGCAAGGATTTTGTACAGGTCTTAGTAACACAGAAATTATACATTTATACTTAGTGAATACAAAGTAAGTACAGATTTCTTCACTCTCTGCATTAATCATAATATAATGCTGGACATATGATTTTGTATTTACTTATAACTGGTCTTAATCAGAAAACGAGGACTGCTACTCAAAGTAATCTGTAATGAGTGGTACTGAATTTATGATACTTTTTAAATTACATTTATAAATGTATTATCATAATTATCTACAAATAATATGAGTAACATGTTGTATTCAAAAGTACAAAATAAGAAGGCAAATACATGAGATGTTGTGATGCTAGGTGTATCACATTTAATGTCAGACTGTGCAGGACTATAAAGGAGACCAGACCATAGCATACACATAACACTCTAAATAAGGATAAATGTGCCTTGAAAGTTTCAAATCTCAGGTCACACAACAGAGACAAAGTTGCCTTTGTGGAGGTCCAGATAGAATGAAACCTTTATGCAGCATGGGAGCATACCACAAGGTCAGTTGGAATTGGATGATCAGTCCACAGGCAAGCCTGAGGACATGAGTGATCTGGATTTTGCCATGTGGAAATATGCAAGGATGCATGGAAACATCAAGTATAAAATTGTAGGAGGTATGGACAAGTTCACTGGTGAGATATTTGTGTCTATGCTTAGGCAAGGCAACAAGGAACAATTGGTGACTGTCTTTGGATGAAACAATGACTCACTTCGCCAGGACCTTCCTCTCAAGGTTGACCTCCCTGCCACCTCAGTGCAGAAAACACATCAAATCAAAACCTGCACCATGTCTTACATCAAACATAAAATAATAAAAAAGCTAATATATACCAGATATACATTTTTTAAATTTGAATTTAGAAAAAAAAACAATAAATAATCTGCAACAATATCAGCATTTACAAAACCTAAATAAGAATACAATTGTAAGGCTAAACAAAGCTATATTCTGGTTACAGGAAATCCACTGTAAAACTCCACAATAGTCTGGTCAACAGTCAGTAAACATATATAACTTGATCAAAATCGCAACCCTGCCCTTTCACTGATGAAACAAACTATAACATAGCATGCAGATTTAACTCATGCAACATAAATGTTGTTAACTCTATTAATAAATTCAATGTACTCAACACATCAGTAAGTGATATGGACAATGACACTATAACCTTCATACTTACCATAACTCCTACCATGATGATTAAAAAAATATTTATAATATTAAAACCACCTCTCTCTTACAAATATCTACCAATAGATTATGTAAAAATTGCTGTAGAAGCCACTGCATATCAATTATCTATACTTATAAATCTCTCTCTCTCTCTCTCTCTCTCTCATTCCAAGAAGGTATAGTCCCCAGGTTCTGGAAACAATCTTATGTTATTCCCTTTAACAATCAAACTAGAGACCTGTAGACATCCTGTCCCTCTATCTAAGACATTTGAAAATGTGTTCATATACAGCTGATCAAGTACCTATCAGAGAACAAGTTACTTTACACAATGTAGCGTGGATTTACGACAGGCCATAGTATATAAACAGCATTACTAACTTTCATAAACTATTTTCATGACAAACTAAATCAAAGTGAAATGGTTATGTCCTTATTTTCAGACTTGCCCAAAGGTATTTGACACCGTTTTGCATCCAATATATTTAGACTGAAGGAACTATGCCTAAAACAATACAATCCATTATTTTCTAAATTACCTAAGCCATTCAACACAGTGTTTACACTGGGATAATGATCTGTGAACTCCACAATCAGTAACATTATTGTGCGCCACAAGGTTCAGCATTAAAACCTTCACTCTTTATTACGTTTATAAATAAAATGCATGCAGTCTCTCACCCAGAAAACCAAATCCAATATGCAGATGTATCTGTGTTAGTATGTGCTTCCTCTTCAGTCAAACAGCTCCAAGATGTATTCCTTTGTAAAAACTGAAAACAGTCTGGAGCAAACTAAATTACTCTAAAATCCAAATATAACTAAACTAATGGTATTTTCACCTCCAACCCAACAATCGAACTACTGCAAGTAGTACAATAGTAACAATAGAACTGAGTTACTACAAATTGCAAAACTAATGGGACTAATAATAGACCATATATTAAGATTCAGTCAGCATGGACTTCCAAGATGGCTACACACTGATTAACAGCTTAATTTCATCTCTTTCAGTATGGATAAAAACCAGTAACGTTTCCAGTTTTAGTAAATTCAGTCACTGGCTAGTAAGTGCACTGCCTGAAGACAGCAAAGAAGAAATTTAGCCTGAAAGAAAACCATATAGAAAAGGTGAAGAGAAAACACTGACTGGGAAGAATCCTGAAGCTATTTGGAAAAATGTGGCTCAACCGAAAGCTTTGGTGCAAGACATGGCTTCTGCTAATCTAGAACAAAAAATAAATCAAATGTACTCAGAGCTGATTAAAATAAATGAAACACTAAAGGGGTATATTAACTCAAATAAAAGGCTGGAAAAATGGTAGAATATATAAACGGCTATTCAGATAAACTGATAAAACTACAAAAATTATAAGCTGAATTGAGGAAAAGGCTGACAATATGAAACTGTAGATGAAGACATGTTTCAAGAAATGGTAGGTAGAGGATAGAGTATACAGGGAAAACCTGAGATTTTCTTGCTATATCTGAGAAACTGGAAGGAACAGACTATATTAATTTTATGAAAACACAAATAAGCAACTGACTGGTATTCCACAGTAGGGTTTGCTAATGGAAAGGGTGCATCATATGTGTGCATTCCAAAAATGGCCATGAGAAAGCAGCTAAGACCTGTATTAGTAAAGATGCAATCATATCAGCAGAAAGAGTTGATCCTGGCAAAACCGTGCTAGTAGGGTAAAGCATTAAAATTGGAGACAGTAGAGTGTTAGTGGGAAATGATTGTTTACTGTACACCATACAGAATGAAACCAAATTTATCTCAGCAATCAGGGGACATCAAGGCAGGTGTAAGATTCAAGCTGCTGTATCCACCTGTATTAAATATTGTTTCCTGGAGAATCAAAGTAATTTTTGATGCAGAACAAGCTAAGGAGGAAATGCAAAAGTTTGTCCAAGAAAAAGTGAGCCATTAAACAGAAGGGGACTCTGCTTCTCATTCTTCTCTTAGCAAACCTCATAGAGAGACTTTTCCAGTGAAAATGTTTCCAATGTTCCAAAGGAAAATGCTTGAGAGACAGAAAAAAGCACAGGAGTTGACAAGAAGGACTGGAAGTACCTTGGACTTGAACCAGAGTCTGGAGTTGGGAGATGGAGATGAATAGGAAGAAGACCAGCAACACTGAAATCAGTGACTCAATGTGAGATTATAATGCATTAGTCACACTGGTGAAATGTGGCTTTACAAGAAAAAATGAAAAGACTGGACTTATGTTGACTTTGTTATACATGTAGGGGACTGAAAAGCATATGCCTCATTCCAAGTCATTAATGTTTGGAAGGCCAATACGGAAAAAAATAACTGTAAATAAACCAATTTTTGTTCATGACAGTATTTGTAGCAAACATTTCATGATATAAATGGTGTGTTATATAGCAAAGCATAAAAAACAACTAGGTCAACCCAAAACAAAGAAAAGGCATCAGTCTACCATCAAGAAACTTAAAATAATGGTCAATTTTATTTCCACAATTGGTTTTGAGTACTGTCACTTGGCAGCAGTGGCTTGTTTGTTTTTGTTGTATAGGAAAGCATTTCAGTCATTGTTATATGTGATAAAGATACTAAAGTAAATAAGTGCCCTTTTTTCCTTTTTTCATTTTAAAAATGTAGGCATTACAATGTAAAAAGAGAAGAAAGGCTGGGCAAAATCATATTTAGCTAATAGGCTATAATCTTGCTTGGTGAGATGAGGTTGAGGTGCAAAATTGCAAAGATTTTATGTGTGTGTGTGTGTGTGTGTGTATGTGTGTGTGTGTGTGTGTGTGTGTGTGTGTGTGTGTGTGTGTGTGTGTGTGTTTTGCTTGAGGGTTTTCATTAAAATAAAAAGTCTTGCAAAATGTGACAAAGATTCAAATGGTGATGACAAGAAATAACTATATAAAAGATCAACTTACCAAATATTAGCGGGTGCATGTAACACTAAAGCTGGAAATAGACATTTAAAAAAGCTGTTGGATGTAATAGGTGAGAATAATAACTTCTTATCATAAGGGCTAGACTATTCATATTATTTTGGAATGTGAATGGCCTCAGAGATGTATACAAAAAGGAAAGAATATTAAATTATATTAAGAAATGCAGAATGCAAACAGCAATGCTACTGGAGACACATTCAGAAAGAAGTGAACATGTGAATTTGTTAAAAAAAGAATTGCAAGATGTATAATTGTTAGAAGAGTGATAGAAGTAGGAAAAACATAATAATGGTTGGTTTGTGGTAGTAAGGGGTTACTGGTAAGGGAGGAGGATTACACTGACATATATTCATATTCTACCTAAAACTGCTATTATGGAGTTGAAAAAAATTTTGAGAAATGATCGGCTTTCATCAGAGAGTATTACTCATAGGTGGGGACTAGAATTTGATTTGCAACAGTGAGAACAGATCTAGGTGAACGTGAATAGAAAATATAACAAAAGGCAGTTTAATTTCTGAAGAAATTTATGAAAATAGTTGGCAAAGAAGACATGAATTCACTAGTAAGACCTCAGAGAGACTTTACATATAATTTCCCAAGGTACAATAACTGGGCTAGACTAGACAGAAATTATTTTCAAAAGGAACATGTGCATTTAATTGAAAGCTACAACACGCATCCAATAACTACTTCAGATCATGTGCCAATAACAGCTAAGATAAAAATTTAGACTAATGAAGTAAAAATGAGACACTGGCGCTTCCCCACTTACCTGTCAAAAAGACAGGAATTTTAGGAATGGGAAATGGAAATTATTTGAGTATTATAAGGGAAGAAAGAAATTTCTTGAGAAGTTAAAGCTAGTGAGTGGGATAAAATGAAAGTGGAGTTTAAAATGGGGTAGAAATAGAAATAAAGGAAATAAAAACAAAAAGAGATATGGTTAAGAAGTAACACAAATTATCTAGAGGGCTAACAAAGTTTAAGGTGTTGTAGAATAAGGGAAATCTCAGAGAATAAGAACAGGTACAATTGCAGAGTGCTGCAGAGAAAATAAGGGAACATCTGGATAATATGCATGAGTTTACAAAGATTGTTGTCAAGCAACTGATTTTTGATAGTAACTCTAGAGTATGAAAACTTTTAGCACAACAATTTAGGCAACAGAAAATAGAAATGGTTGTTGCCAAACTTAGGGTGGCTATAACAAGAAAAATATACCTGTAGAGGCATTAGAAGTATTAGAGATATTTCAGAAATGTTATGACAATTTGTATAATACATAGAAATGTGGAAATATAGAAAGAACGCAAATGGAAATATTTATTGAAGACTTTTATGCCATGGTTAGTGGTAGATGAGTCTCAGCAATTAACAGTTAAGATAGGAGGAGATGAGATAAAACAGTGACATACAATCAATCTGCAGGAAAATCTCCAGGAACAGATGGAATTCCTGTGGAGGTTTGGAGGCTAGGAGGGAGGGAGAAAAGAGATAGAGATCTGGAATGTTTTGTTTAACAGTATTTTTAAAAGGAGGGGAAGACCCAAGATCCTGAAAGAAAGCTGTGGTGTCTATAATAGCTAAAGATGGTAAAGCCCCACGAGACCCAGCTTCATATAGGTCCATTTCAATTTTAAACCACAATTATAAAGGTTTATGTCTATAATAGCTAAAAGAGTGGCAAAGGTGTTGCCAAAATTGATAAATATGTGGTTTTGTGGAATGGCTGCAAACATTTGACAGTATTAATAAAACAATGATGATCCAGAGGAAGCAGTGTAGAAAAATATTGCATTTTTTGGTGGGTCTTGATGCAGAGAAAGCATTCAACACAGTAAGCTGAGATTTTTTGAGTAAGGCAATGGAAGCATTCGCATTCCCCTGAAACAATAATAAGGTTAATTAGGTGAATATATGAGGGATCAAAGGCAAAAATTAAAGTTGGAGGCTTCCTTTCTTACAAGTTGTATCTGAACAGAGAAAGCAAGCAGTGTGTCCTCTTTCCCCTTTGCTATTTGCTTTATATTTAGACTCAGAAATTCAAGGATATAATTTGTATGGTAATCAAGAAAAATTGACTTTATTTGCAGATGATATTATTTTGTACCTGATAAAAACAGAAAAGGATATCTCATTGTTGTGAGACAGTTTCAAGTCATTTTGGGATATAAAATTAATAAAAATAAAACAAAGACTACAGCAGCAAACTATGTACCTACATATGAATTGGTTCAATAATACCTATATTTATAGGGGCCCAATAAAATTAAGTATTCAGGAGTATGGATTAAAAAGAATTTTGTTATGTCGGCTATGGATATGTGGGAAGAGACTAAGCTAAAGGTAATATAAAAACTGAGAAACTGGAAGCTGTTTTTATGCAATGAATATGTTTTAGTTCCTTTAGTTTTATATACAGGTTAGGCATATTTTTATCAACAAGAGTAGACACTGTAGACAATAATTAAAAAACAGTTGAAGGAATTTATCTGGGCGGAAAAGAAAGCAAGGGTCAAGCAAGATAAGTTCATCCTTCCAACAGAACAAGTTGGTTTAGGATTACCAGATTTAAAGGGATATTTTAGAGATACACAGGTGCTGGACCAACACCTTGTTGTATAGTATTTCTTTATTTCAACAATGCTAAGTGTGAATCTATGCAATAGTCATTATTAACTACAATTTCTCCATCAAATAATTCAAAGTCTGTGCTTTCTCTCAACTAGATCATTAGTCTATGTATAGTTGAGGTTGTTTGTAATATTCTAAAATTCCCATTGATCTGAAAAATCTCCTGAACTCCATGTTAGTATACTGTTGACCATTAACTGATGCAACCATATCAGGAAAGTAAGTTTCAGTGCATTGATTATACTTCTCAGGGCATTTGTTAAATTCATGGCCTCCCAAAAAAAAAAAAAAAAATAGCCAGCACAGAGCATATACGCATTTTCCTGATATTGACATAAGCATGTCTCAGTTTTTCACCATTTTCCTGGAATGGCATAAGATAACATAACTTCTCTTACATTATTATTTTATAAGCTATGTATACAGCACATGCTCAAACTTCTTCCCCTATTTGAACAGAAATTCCTGGCCAGAAAAATGCCAAATATTCTTCCCAGCAACTCAATTTTCTGATTTGAGAACTTAATCTCTTCTACCCTAACAACATCTCCTATGCCTTTATTATTTTTTTTTTCATTAGCTGCAACCCTACAATTTTAAACTTCCCCTTAATAATGATTTTCTTCATCCACTTCCTATTCTTTGGTATGATTATTATATCACTTACATAAGATGAAAACTAAGAATTCCTATATACCCCTGTATGCAATATTCCCCTTCTTTGGTTAAATTCTTCATAGTTTGACTACAGCATTCATAATTAAGGAACATAGGACACTGTTTTCTGGATATCCTTCACCTCTTTTAACTTTTATCTCTTCATTAAACCATCCATTAATCAGAAATCTAATGACATCATAATTATATGCTGATCTGAATACACTCATTATTTTTGTATTAATACCATATTGATTCATAATTTCTCTCAAACTCCACTGACTCATATAATCAAATGCCTTTCTCATGTTCCCTGCCATTAGTTTTGCATCACTTCCTCCATACACTATATCATCTGCTACTTTTTTTTTACCAGAACTAATAATTCTTGATTTTTCCTTTCTTTCTGCCCATATATACCTGATAGTGTTACCTTGTACCCAGTATTTCAAATCTCATATATATTATTTTCATCAATATTTTATAGTCCATATTGTTAAAAGTAATGGGCTCCCTAGAAAACTTCTTTCTTTCCACATCACTTCACCTTCCTCACCAATCTCTTTATAAATCTCTTTAGTATAGATCTTTACAATTTCCATAATCTTGTTTGCTTGTTTTAATTTCTTCTTTTCCATTTTTTCAACCCATTAATACCACAATTGTCATTTATAAATGTCTTTGCCAAATTTGGTGATACCTCCTCTTTTTCCCTCTTAAATAAAGCCAGTGTTTCAATAACAGTTTCTCAACATGGTCCAAGCTGAACTGGGTAATAAATGTAACTGTTCTCAATAATGTAGAATCAGAATCTGCTACTCTACATTGTAATTGTACAAATGCATCATTTTGACCAATATTGACTGCTTCAGAGAGTCTTAAAATCAGGAGAAACTTGACCCTCATTCTTTTAGATTCAACCTCCTTCCTTAAGTCAGCCAACAAATTGTTTGGGTACCCCTTCCTTACAAACATGGAATGCAATAAATCACATTCACTCTTAAAATGTTAATCCAAGGTAGTCATTCTGGAAGCCCTAACCAGCTGTCCCTTAAGGATTGACCTCTTCTGATGCATGGGGTGTGAGCTTGAGAAATGTAAAAAAAAGTTTGAATATGTCTTCTTTCTATGAATTCTAGATATATACCTTTCATTAATAACATCCCTTTCTAAACTAACATCCAAAAAGGAAATCCATTGTGTACCGAATTCTTTAGTAAATTTTAGAAAATCAGTTGTGCCATTAATGTAGTCCATAAACTCATTAAATTTTGACTCATCCCCCTTCCATAAGATGACCAAATCATCCAAATAACGAAGATACAAAATAATGTTAGTTCTAAACCTACTTGTAAAAATATATTTGTGCTCCCAGGCTCCCATAAAAAGATTAGCAAATACTGTTCCTAATGGAGACCCCATCGCCACTCCACTTTTTTGCAAATATAATTCCCCTTTGAAACAGAAATAATTGTTGCTAAGGACTATTCCAAAAAGTTCTTCATATAAATTAATCTCTTCTTGTGGTACCCCTTTATCAAATAAAAATTAAATTATCCACTGAGTGCCCTCCAATTACAGTATTACCATATAAAGATCCTTAACACTGATGGTAGCAAAATTGTTTGACAAAGCAAAAGTTAAATCATTAATGGCTGTTAGGAAGCTCCATGAGTCTTTACAAATCTGGGGGTCAGAATCAACAAATCCCTTCAAATTAAAATCTCAATAATTAACACATGCTACCATTATGGAATTCCTGCCATCGATAATCAGTCTGAAGGGTGAGTTAAGAATGTCCTTGTGTAATTTGGGAGCACCAAAAATACAAGGAAGAATAGGAGATACCACGTTTAAGTAATTGAAGAACTGGATAGAAATACGCTTTTCAATAAGCATATCCTTAATTTGCCCATAAATCTTTCTATAAGCAACATTTACCTCATTCCTAGAATCTTTTTCATAGGCAACATTGCCCAACAATTCAAGCATATGGTCCCTATAATCATAAACATCCATTACTACTAACCCACCCCCCTTATCGGGCTTCATAACCCTTATTTTTTGTTCATACAGAAATTCATTCAAATTTCCACACTGGCTGCCTTTTTTATAAGCCATCATATTCCTTAAATCCAGTTTGCACATTTTTTCAAATACAATTAGTAAAGGGTGAACCGGAGGATTAAAAGTATTAGACACCCTACATTCATCACCTTGAATCACCCTATTATCAAATAATAGTAACAAGTTCAATTTCCGTGTGCACATTTTTAAATCAATCAAAAGATTGGATAAATTTGCCCTTCTACTGGGCACAAATGTCATACCTTTAGAAAGCAAGTCAGCTATATATACATCAAGCACAGTTTCCAAAAAGTTATAGATGTGGAAGTCACTATTCAAATTGGAAACAATGTTCAAATGTGGCCCATCTTCATTTAATGATGTACAGTCTGCATTAACATCCCGAATTAAACAATCCACACTGGTATCAATGGAACCAGAAAAAACTTCAGATTCCCCATCTCCCATCATTGAAAAAATACTTGAATTCATATTTGCTGATGATATATACTATGCTGAAGATGTGATAGGTTAATTAATTAATTGGTTAATTGATGTGATTGATGAATATATATAAGGTATATGACTTTTGATGGTTGTTATATCTGAGGAAGTTCATATAGTTTGACAAAAGTACTAATAAAGTTCATAAAGTTTTTCTTTTGGATTTCTTGCTGTGTGCCTGGGATTCCAAACCTGTACTACAGTTTTTCTCTGTTCATTAGTTTGTTGGTCGTTTTTGCAACAAGTATGGTTTAATTGTTAACATCCTGAGATACAAATAGTGACTGTACTTTTCCCTATGTAAGGCTTTTGTGGAGGGGTTTGGGGGAAAAAACATATGCTTGTGTTCCAATGTTGTTGTTCTTCTTTCGGCTTTTCCTGGTTAGGGATCACCACAGTGGAACTCCGGTCCGCTAATGGTTGGCAGTAGATTTTTACGGTGCCAAGGTGCCAGCTCGATGCCCAACCTTCAACGAAGACATGCTCATTCACGCATGTCTTTCGAAGGCCACTCGACTGCGGGGAGGACATGCAGACTCCACACAGAAGGCACTCCAGCTGAGAATTGAACGGGAGAACCTCATGCTGTGAGGTGACAACGCTACCGCTGCACCACCGTGGCTGATATGGAAGTCAATTCTGTAAAGACTAGTTAGGAAAGCAGTACTTGTGTTGCATTATAATGAAACAAACATTGAAGACTAGTGAGCAGAGGAGCCTAGATAACTTTCAGGAAGTGCAGTGAACAGAAAAGAGTTTAAAACCTGAGAACAATGATGACACGATGCTGAGAGTAAAAGGGGCAATGGAAGGACCCCTTCTGGAAGACACTATTAAGCAGGGAAAGAAATAGTCAACCAGTTATTATCTTGTTCCGATCTAAATCAAAGTTGACAGATAGCAATTAACCATTTTTCATATTTTTCAATTACCATTTAACTGTTTATGTGATAAAATCAGAAGCATATTTGTATCTATCTTGTATGCAATAAAGAATCTATGTTCAAAAAGAAAAAAAAAAAGATGTACACTATGTTAGGCAAAATTCTATCTGCCAGATGAGCGTGTTAAAGTACAATATTTTTGACAGTTTTTATAACACTATATCTATATTTATGATTTCAAAATATTAATAAACCATGAGTTATAGTGTAATGGAGCTTTGTTAAGAACTTCACAAAATTCAGCCAAGAGTTAAATGCATTGCTTGTTATGTTGTCATTTTTTTTATTTTTTCTTTGTTACTAACAGACATTATGCTGTTTGTATAGTCCTTGGTTTACAGTTTCTACATGAACACAAGATAGTGCATAGGTAAGCAGTCTGATAATAAGTTGATCAGCTTACAAAACTAATATGTTTAGACATGTGGGACACATGACATACAATCTTTTCTTCAAAAGACATGTGTTGGCAAGTCTGTCACTCTATGCCTCAGTAGCAAGCCTACAATGATGTACTTTTTGTACACGTATGCTAGTGTGTGTGTGTGTGTGTGTGTGTAACAGACGCTCTGAATTTGCAGAATGTCTGTCCTTTTTTAACACTGAAAAGCTTGTGGCTTTCTGGTGAATTAGTAGGGATTGCAGTTAGTAAATGATGAAACTAATGCACACCTCTCAACTGTCCCCAATTTTGACTCAAATTTTAGCTTTGTCCCTCTTAATCCCTCCTAAAACTATTTACTTTTGGAGAAAAGGTGGTGAATTTCACTTAATGACAATAATTAGTTATAAACTTATTTTTCTTCAGAAAATGTAATTAATATCCAGTTATTCTGTTAATATCTTAAGCTAATAGTACTAATATTTTAAAAGTGTACCGGATTGTCCATGATTATTTGTGGATTTATTCTTGATTGGTTGAGGGCGATGAACTAATGCTCTGAACTGTCTCTGAATTAGAAGAATTTCTATTTTTAACGCTGGTGTCTCTTATTTGTAAAGTTTGTGGTTTTCTGGTGAATTAGTGAGGATTGCAGTTACTAAATGAGGTATGCGAGTTTCAGACTTGATAGGTCTTTAAGACATCAATTTAAGGCATCAATGGAAAACCTTTTTCTATAGTAACCTCAGTCTAGCAATAATTGATTCTGTTTATCTCGTTGTCCCCTATTATTTTGTCATTTTGTCGTTGCCCCCTATTATTTTGTCACTTTGTTGATTCTTGAGCTGCTTGACAATTAGGGTAGTTGCAGTGGATTTCTGACATCAGGAGCTGAGAACTTTTTTGATTGAATTGAAAATGAGATGTATGGTTTCAAAAGTCAGTCATACAAAGTCATACAAGTGACTGTAGTGTGTGTGCACATGTGTGTGCGTGTAATACATAAAGCTAGTGTATTTTATTCTGGCAATGTAATGTGGACTATGGTCGTTTAATGCCAGACATTAGTTTTAGATTTTCTGCTTTAGAAAAAAAAAGCATGGTAATGTAAGGCATATTATAGTAGCCTTGAAATTATAATGGTCCTTTCTCTAGTGTTATTTTGTATTTTTTCACAGATTTTTGAGCTAAAATGTTGACAGGTATATGGGGAGGGGTATTAGTGGGTTTCACTGTGTTCTGACAGTAGTGACCAGAAATGTATTCTTGACTGATCATTACTGAACTAGGAAAAGCTGATATGGAACTTCATGGTGTCAAATAAAAGCTTACAAAGTATTGGAAAACACACTTGCGATTCCTGATATTTAACTACCATCACTTTGAAGATATTTGTACTTCCTTAGCAAGCAGCATGCAGACATCCAGTGTTTGATTTTCCTCTGCCATCATTGCCTAGCTGTGGCTCTGAACAAATCGCTTTACCAGACAGTACTCCAAGTTCAGTCTGAAAAAGGCCCACGGAGATTAGTGCTCTACCCCGCTTAACAGATGAAAAGATCATGAATGCAATTTGCCTCACTACTGTATGTATACAGCTATGGCAAGGACTGGCCATTAGTAGCATTTCAGAACACCATTTGAGAAGGTAACTCAGTATGCAGGTTAAGTATGCCCTAATAAGGTTGTGAGTGAGAGTCTGACTCCATTTTATGCTGAACTATGAATACATTAAGAGTTGATGCTACCGCATGGTGTAAGTTGAAAGATTACATTTTCGTCAATTTGTTGATTCTTGAGCTTGGGCTACATAATACTGGACAAATTGTCAGGGGGAACTGATATCTAACTACTTTTGTTTTAAAGCAATATTTAAAATCTGCCTCAGATTGTTGCCCTTTGTACGATCACTTTGTCCCGGATTCTTGGATTAAGAGGTAGCAAACTATGCTAGTATGTTTTTATAAAACTACTTGAAGCATATTGTGAAGGCATTACTTTATATATTATATATATATATATATATATATATATATATATATATATATATATATATAATAATAATAATAATAATATATAATATATATATATATATATATATATATATATATAAAATATATATTTTTTTTTTTTCTCCCCTTAATGGGATATTTGAGAGGTGTGCCAACAAAGTAGCCTGTAACTGTTGGGTATGACAAGCTCTTTGCTTGGGAGGGGGTACATTCCTGTCAAATGTCCATACTGGGCAGAATGACTCTGATGTTTTCTTTATTTTCAGTCTGATCATCATAAAATGTGAGCTTTATGAAAACTGTTTAGGATAGTAGAGAATGGATAGGCATTTCAGTTTCAAACTTCTTACTCTCCAGAAAACGCTGCAAACCTTGTATTCGACAGCCTTCCAAGTATACAGAAGCAATATTTGCAAATCATCTCCACTGGCCTTTGTCCTACCATTACTTTTGGCTTTGTCTCTGATTCTTGAGCTGCAAGGCTGAAATCTATGCCTGTTTATAAACCTGCTTTTTTATAAATCTGCAGACTTTCCTTGCCTTTAGACAGAAATAACTGATCAGGAAGTTAACAGCTGTGACAGTACTTTGTTGTGGGGAGGAGGGGTTGTGTGCATACATGACAGCTGACCTTATTTTGCAAAACGTCCTGGATTTTGGCTCATATTTTTGGTCTCTTCTTTGTAAAATGAGAGAGTGGCAATAACAAACTGAGGATTACAGTGAGGAAATGAGATTTCAGTAAATGTATAGCGTAACATGATTATTTAAATTAGGAAAGCAAAACTCATGTTGTAAAAATTTACAGATGGCAAAACAAGCTTCAATGGACTTTTTTGTGAGGAAAAGACAAAACTTTCCTGAATGCTGCAGTAATCAAAATAACAATGAAAGTGATTCTGAAGAAATGAAGACCAAAAGCATCCATACTAGTTTTTCTCAGAAGTATGATCCCTCATATATTGAGTTGAGTTTTGTAACCATAGTTGGTGGTGAAGTGTTAGAACCACAGCATACTGGAAGTACTGATTAATGAAGGAATGAAATCATCAAAACGTAAGAGGCATTTACACAGAAAACAAAGAAATAAGTTCAAAAACAAGAAACATAAAGAAATAAGTTCAAAAACAAGAAACATTTTTAAAGAAAGTTTTGCATTAAAAAGCTGACAGAAGCAGATGTTTAGTATTTCACATAACAGCACTGGTGCTTTGCAAATTTCTTATTTCATGTTGCAAAGATGCAAAAAACATACAATTGCTAAGACATTAGTGAAATAATGCATCAAAGATGTTTGCTTGGAAATGTTGGGTGAGTCCATAGCAAAGAAGTTAGCTTAAGTACCACTTTCCAATGACACCACAGCTTGACGTGTTCAGGAACTGGCTAATGATATGGAAGAGCAACTCACAGAACAAATAAAACTTGCAAAGTATTATTCATTGCAACCTGATGAATACACAGATATTTCTAACATGGCAAAAATGTCTGATTTGAACACGATGGTGATATGAAGGAAGAATTCTGTTTTTTAACAGCAAACATAGCTAGCTCTAAACTCTATAAACATTTGAGGGATTACATTGTCAACAAATGTGGTTTGGAGTTAGTTTTGTGTAGGACTGTGTTCTGATATTGCAGCTGCAATGATTGGAAAATATTCTGGAATAGTTTACCCAGGTTAATAAACTCATGCCAGAATGTAAATCAGCACACTGCTTCCTTCACCGAGAAAGCCTTGCGATGAAACAGTGTTAGCTGAACTAAACAGTGTGCGTGCTTCATGAAGTACTAAAAACTGTGAATTATGTAAAGGCTACTGCATTAAATTCTCAATTTATTTTTATTTATTTATTTTTTTATTTTACATTTGTTGACTTGGCTAGTCTAGCTGGATACATGTCCATTTTCAGTAGAGGCCCGGGGAGAAAACTCCAAGAAACATAAAAAAAATAATTAATATAGAAGTTATGATAGATCAATATAAAAAAGACAATTCTTACAAGTATATAAGTAATATTTTTTTTTTTTTAGTACAAATTATAATACTCGTAGTGATTAATAACATAAGCATTAATTCCGTAGAGGGTAATGTATAAGAGAGGGTGTATTATAGCAATAACCCACGCCTGGGTGTGGGTAATGCTAAATTTACCCACGGTTGGCGTGGTTTGGTCCAGAGGCGGCCGAGGGACCAAACAAAGCCAACCGTGGGTAATTTAGCATTACCCACACCCAGGCGTGTTATTGCTATATATGACATTATTTAAGAAAAGAAACTATTCCTTTTCTTAAATAATGGCATAGTATAATGCCTGTTTACTGCCCTTCCGCAGATGTCTGGCATCCGGCAGTTCTGATGTACTGCGGCGCCTGCGCAGTACATCAGAGTTGTGCAAAAGCAACGGAGAAAGCAAGATCTCCGTTGCTTTTTATGTTCGCTATGTTAAATGAGTTTAACATAGCGAGACAGTTTAAAATAAGCAACGGACATCTCCGTTGCTTATTTTAAAACTGTCTCGCTATGTTAAACTCATTTAACATAGCGAGACACTTAAGCAACGGAGATCTTGCTTTCTCCGTTGCTTTTTTTTAAAACACTGTCTCGCTATGTTAAATGGGTTTAACATAGCGAGACAGCTTTAAAATAAGCAACGGAGATTTCCGTTGCTTATTTTAAAGCTGTCTCGCTATGTTAAACCCATTTAACATAGCGAGACAGTAGAGTTATACTAATGGAAAAAAGTCCGGGCGACCGGACCTTTTTCCATTAATATAACTCGATTTACAATGGGCACGCTGGCCAATCAGCGTGCACGTTTTGGGGGGATCATGGTATAATATACATATATACATAAGTTTTAGATGCAATAACATAGTAAATTGAAACATTAAGGGAAGATTGTGAAGGATGTGGGGTGAAAATTAGTAAAAGGAATAAATTATTCTCTTTATTATGTAAACATATGGAAGTTAATCATTAACAACTGCTACTCCATGGTGAGGTATGATGATTATCAAGGGTAA
This sequence comes from Protopterus annectens, assembly GCF_019279795.1. Taxonomy (NCBI): domain Eukaryota; kingdom Metazoa; phylum Chordata; order Ceratodontiformes; family Protopteridae; genus Protopterus; species Protopterus annectens. The sequence continues at coordinate 1,180,148,464 of NC_056744.1, read as the reverse complement.
AAGTTCTGTTAAGGGTGTTTGAACCACAAAATGAACTCTTTCTAAAGATGTGAACTGGACAGCCAGACTTGCTTATCTGACACATTTGGTATTTTTAATTACCTTAATATTTCCATGCAAGGAAGGAATGCAGCACATTTTTCAATGGCAGATAAGATCGAAGGGCAGAAATGAAAGTTAGAAGCATGGAAGAAGAGAGTTTGTACAGACTGTTATGACATGCTCCATAATTTATGAATTGCCATCAGTGGAGTAGATGATGATCCTGAAATTGCATACGTATCAAAAGTCATCACTGAACACCTTACAAAACTGATAGAACATTTTGAATTTTACTTTCCATCAAAAGAGCCATACATAGGAAATTGATGGCTCAAGAATCCATTTCTTTCATCAAAAGATAATTTAAATTAAATACAACTTTTCAGGACAAATTGTTCAGACTGGCTACCAATGAAGTATTGAATATAAAACCTGAAACTACAGAATCACCTGTCTCATTTTAGATAAAAGTTAAAACTAAATATCCTGAACTTTCTGAAATTGCTTTAAAAAAAAATCTCTTCCTCCATTCCCATCAATGTGCATCTGTGATGTGAGTTTCTCTGTTGTGAGTGTTATTAAAACAAAATACAGAAACAAATTAGATATAAATTATCCCCTTGAGATAGCATCATCATCAATCCAACATAAATTACAGAAGATTAATAAGCAAGAAACAACACAAAAAATGGATGCTGAAGCAATAGACCCAAAGGAAATCAGTTTATTTAGAGCTTTAGTCCACTCAGTACACAGGACTTCTTCAGAATAAAATACCACAGGCCTCTACAAACTTATATACATATAAAAGTCACAGAGACTGTTGGAACAGAGTGGCAGTAACTTTTATCAACACAGTCTGGACAATCAACAAACCCACAACTTCCCCTACAACCGGAGAGGGAGGGGGAGAGGGAAGGGGAGAGGCACAATGTCTCATTGGGAGAGAAATATGTGGACTGCTCTATTGTATTAAATGATAAAAATAATTTCAAACTGTATAACTGCAGTATGGTTGATGTGGATAGTGCATGGGCTAATCTTTTTGGGAGGGTTCTGTCATTTGTACCCACATGGAAAGCAGAAAAATAGATGAGTTATTGATTCAATTTAACTTATTTATCAGGAAACTGAACTATGCTTTTTATTTTAAAGATAACGTGGGGGGCGCATTTGGTTCAAATATTAAAAGACCAAGTGTTTTTAACCCACCAATGCATTCCATTGTTTAAATTTTTGAAAAAACTATGTGAGAATGATTTCAGGGGTTTTTTGAATTCTCCTGCAAGTGTGCCTGTTATTGAAAACATTAGTGAAGACGAAAATCTTTTGTTACATGACACTGTGAACAATAAAAAATTAGTATTATGAAACCAGATAAAGGTGGGGGTTTAGTGGTTATGTACTTAAATGATTACATTAACAAAATGCTGAGATTGCTTTATACAGATGCTTATGCAGAAATTTCTGTTAACCAGCTGAATATATCGTATAGGAATACTGACTTTTTTTAGAAGATATGTTACTTAATGGTGAGATTATTAAGGAGATCTTCGATTATGTTATGGTCTAAAACCCTAAAATCCTCACCATTTTTGGTATTCCTAAGATTCATAAAAGTCACACTGAGCCACCAATGCATCATATAGTAGATGCTGAAGCATCTAAGGCATTCTTTTTAGCCAAGGTTTTCGATATAGGTTTGAAGAATATTTTTGTCAATAACCCCTTTGAGTAAAATTTCTGACAATTTGTTATGTGACAATTTGATATTTGTTACTATGGATACACAGGACTTATATTCTGTTATCCCACATGATAAAGGGATGGACTGGTTTAATGATTATTTAGCCTTTCATGCAGGTGTTGAAAATAATAAAGTTGAGAATATGAGAAATTTTATGACAATGATATTAGAGAATAATTTTCTAGTATTTGAGACTCAACGGTTCAGACAAAAGACAGGGGTAGCTACGGGGGCAGTTTGTGCCCCCATGTTTGCAAATGCAGTACTTTCATATTGGGAACTAAACTACATAGTTAATTCCATGTTTAAAGATTCATGAGTACTACATGGAAGATTTCTTGACGATATGATATTCGTTTGGAACGACAGTGAGCAGAGGTTAAATGAATTTTATGACTATTTACATTCCACCACAGATTTTCTAAAGTTTACTATGGATGTACAAGGTAATTCAGTTAATTTCCTAGACATTACTATTCCAATTGACAGGTAAAAGAACTGTTTTGAATCTACCATTTACCGTAAACTGACCTATTCAAATACTTTTCTCCATTCTGATAGTATGCACGCTAGCCACCAGAAGAAAGCCTTAGTGAAAGGACAATGTGTAAGGTTGGCTAGGATGATTACTGAGGAAGAAGAATTTAATGAAGAGTATGACAAATTGTTTAATATGTTTAAAGTGGGGGGATATCTTGAGAATTTTTTATTAAACATCTTTAATGAGGTGAGGGTGAAAAGAAAAGTATGGCATTTTGTCCCTCTTTTAGTTACAGGTTGCAGTACTTCAGCAGCCTTAAGTAATATACAAGATCAATACACAACATTTAACAGGCCTATGGTTACCACATTTAATGCTAATTTTTTATGAACTTAGGGCAATAGTTGAATGTAACTGGAAAATGTTGGGGATGGATCTGGAATATGTGAAATATGTGGGTGAGAAACCATTGTTGGTTTATAAGAAGGATGTGTGTTTTAAGACACTACTTGAGAGGCTTCACAGTAGAAGAGCCTGGTAAAATGGTGAAATGTGGCCATTGTTCACTATGTCCATATATCCTTGAATGTCGAGAAGTGACAGTGGAAGGATATGGAACAATTAAACTTCTTTGTAGGTCTTATTGTGGGAGCAAAATGGTGCTATATTTAGCCCAGTGTTTATGTGTTCCCGCATTCTACATAAGTAAAACTAAGTTTACAGAAAAGAGTTCACTAACATAACTATGATATTACAAAGAAAGATGAAAGAAATGCTTTAAACAAACATCTGGCGCAGAATGCTGGACATAGGTTTAGATTTTGTGTTATTGATAGAGCAGACTTGGGCCAGAGAGGAGGTACGGTGGAGGACTTCCAAGAATTTTTGGAACAGTAGAAGTATAGTTTTTATATTATAGTTGCATATGTGTGTATATATTTGATTAGGGAAGTGGATTGTTGCTTTAATAATCAATGAGGTGTTTTAATTGGGCATTTATTAAGGTTGTTTTATATGTATATGCATTTATAGAGGGATGTGGTATTTTATTCTGAAGAAGTTCTGTGTATTGAGTAGACAAAAGCACTAAATAAACTGATTTCCTTTGGGTTCATTACATCACCATCCATTTTTTGTGTTTTTTACAAGTTTGTGCTTAACTTGATTGGTGGTTGTAAGCAAGAAACAAGCTCATTTGTCACATTAAAACCAAGTACTTATATTGAAATTTAATAAACAGACTTCATACTTGATTCTTAACAGTTGCTTAGTTAAAAATGTTCAACTTTTGTTCTGATTTATGTTGAAATTGTCTGAATTTAAAAATAAACATTTCTGGGTGCATAATTTTGCTGTTTTTTATTCATTTTTCTAGTAATGTGTTTTTGTTCCACCTTTCAAAAGTAGCAGTCTGACAGATTGCAACTGGTCCTCCAGTTCAGGTAGCTTGAGACGCATTGTGCTAGAGTACCTGGACAACACAGACATTTTGCTTTATTTCAATATCGCTTCTCAGGTAATTTAATCAGGGCCCACTACCAAGTAGGTACAGAGTATAGTGAGTTGTGTACAAACCATACAGTCAGGAAAGGCTCTTATGTGAAAAGTCCAAAAGTGTCTATTTTAGTAAAGTAGGAAACTTGACCCAAGTTTAAAGTATAAACTATATTGTATGTAAATATCCACTCTAATATTTTCTTTAGCAAAGTGATTCCTATAGACCACAGTCAGATGCTGATAAAGGAACACCAATTTCAGAATAGGAGGTCAGATTTTTAAATGTAGATGTGCAGAGAAACTACAAATGTATGTACTACAGCTTCTACACATCCATCATGAAAAAGTGCTTCAAAAATGTAAACGTAATTTAGCAGACAATATGATAATTTGGAATTGGGATTTTAACCGTGATCTAGTTAGTGGAAAATGACAAAGATAACAGTATAACAGGAAAGAAAGTTGTAGAAGAACCATACTTTGAAGACAATGAGAAAAGTTTTGCATACATATTTCAGAGGGCCAGTAAAGAGAATAAATTGTTTCTAAGAAACCAAAAACGTGAAAAGAAGGCATAGCTAAAACATTTGTTGACCATGTGGCAGTAAGGCCATTCACTGGGAAATTTCATAATAAAAGTATAAGGCATACTTACTGTACAATGGATAAGGGAATGGTTAAAAATATATAAGTTTCTTATCTATGGTCTGATTCAAGACTATACAACTATTTTATAAAACAAAGGTGCAGTGGTGAGTAGAAATGAAGATATTAAAAGAATAAAAAAGAAAGCATGCATGCAACAATACAAGAGAACAATGAAAACAGAATGTGAAAAAGATGTACAAAGAGGGAATATAAAAAGTATGAGTCAGGGGCAACAAAAAGTATAACTGAAAGCAATAACAGAATGCATGTCTAGCAGAGAAGAGGATTAAGACGCGACTCTTACAGAGCTACTTCCTTTACTCCATGGCAGAGAGATGCCTTCTCACTCTATCTACTGTGTAACTCTTTTAACCAGAGAGTACTCCAAGGAAACCCCTTACAAGGAACACTTACACCCAGTGGGCTTATCCAGTTAATAAACAAATTAATGTTATAACAAGTAAAGATAAGCATAAAAAGTAAGATGAAGACATTTTCTTGTGTTAAGGAAGCATACAAGAATGTACAGATAAGAACAATGCAGAAGGAGATAGACGTATTTTAATATTTGACAGCAGCTGGAAAGAGCAATGTTTGTCAAAAAACATCCTAAAGAATTAAAAAGGAGAGGGATTGTAAAATAACAATAACTAAACAAACAAACAGTGAAAAATCAGATAAGTGCTAAAAACACTTTAAAATCAAAATAAATCACTATTAGCAGATCAGATAAAACAACCTTTTAGTTTTATGCTTCTGTGCTTTATAAAAATGAAGAACTTCCTCAGAACAGTTGCACAAAAGAATGTGCTGTAATAAAGAACTTTTAAATTCAGCACATGACAAATCAGCTGATACATCCCTACCAAGACAGAGAATGTCAAAAAATGCTACATTCAAGAAAACCAAAATCTAATAATACATAATCAGTAATCAGCTTCTGCTTTTAAAAGATATTTTAGGTTGATACTTTCATTAAGGCCAGGTGTTTTGTCAGCCACCAATGCCATCTGCCATTTTAATTCCTTGACTTTAAATTCATTGTTAAAATCACTCAAGAATGAGCTATTTTTAATTTGATCCAGTACAATACAGGTAGCAAGATGAACAACCCCCAGAGCATTACAGATGTTTTCATTAAAAAATAATTAGAAAGTTTAACAATAACACTATATCCTATGTTGATAAATCTACTCATTTTACAATCAAAACATAGGTAAGTGCCAAAGGGTCTAAATGTCCTGCTGGAAAACGTGAACTTTATTTTTTTCTAACAAATCTTTAATATTGTGAATTTTTTTATAAAAAAAACTTGGATTTGTTCCTATTATGGAAACAAAATCCTGATTACCTAATACAATTGGATTGTTACTATTAGGCTTAGGCAGCTGTCTTGATACCACCTTGTAAACTATATAAAGTCTGTACAACGGTTTCACCCTGAACATGGAAACAGTATCTGCAACTCATTTAGTCCTCTAGTCTAACAAAGATCATACTTCATTACAGTTCTGTAAAAAATAAGTTACTTATGCAGATTTTTAAGTTTTTGTAGCCCTTTTCTCTCCAAGTCTCTACTGAAAATTAGATAATGCCCAGACTTTTCTAGTCAATAAAATAAAATAAATACATTTTCTAATTGTCTATGAATGTCATAATCTCTTAATGTCAGACTCGAAACCGGTCACAAGTGGTGTCCCACAGGGTTCTGTCCTGGGACCACTCTTGTTCGGTATATACTTTTCCGAGGTACAGGCAAACGTGGGAGGACTATGACTCACCAAGTTCGCAGACGACTGCAAACTGGGTGCCATAATCAACTCTCCAGCTGACACAAATATCCTTCAAAAAGGTCTCACAGAGACAGATAACTGGTACCAGTGCCATGGTTTAAAGCTAAATGCCAAAAAATGTATAGTCATACCCTTTGGCAAAAACAATGTGCCCACAAATTACCACATAGGCGGAAACCCATTAAGTACAGAGAAAGTTATTAGGGACCTGGGGACCCAAGTTGATAGCAATCTGTCCTTTGAAAACCACATTGCCAAAGTGGTTAGAAAGACCTTCTACATAGCCCACCTCATCACGAAGGGTTTCACATCTAGATCAAGAGAGGTAATCATGCCCCTTTATTCATCCCTCATCAGGCCCATCATAGAATACAATGCCCATTTTGGGATGTACTTTACCCGACACCTGCAGCAACTAGAAAGACCCCAAAAGTATCTCACTAAGAGGATCAAGGGTCTCAAACAGATGCCATATGCTGCTCGGTTAAAAAAACTCCAGCTCTACTCAGTTGCATACTGCCTACTTCGAGGCGATCTATGCCTGACATACAAAGCTATGTCAAATCCAGAATTAATGGACATGCTCCCCCTCAGTAAATCTAAATCCCTTAGAGCCACATGCTCGAGGGACTTGAACCTCAGCACAGAAATAAATAGAACTTGCTGGAGGGACAGGTTCATAACCCAGAGGCTCCCTTCGCTCTGGAATAGAATTCCAGTTCATGTGAGGCAGAGCACCTCACTGAATCTCTTCAAGAAGAATCTTGATAGGTGGATGGGGGATTGTAGGTTTGTCCCAGGGATTACTCCCGTGTCACTATTAGACAGAGGCACAGTAAACTAAACCTTAAAAAGGGCACAGTATACTCAAATCAAGGGGTGGCGTAAGCCATACAGAATCGGGCTAAGCTTATAATTACCTCAGGGCAGATAGCCTAGTATGAACCTATGAACCTATGAACCTATGACTACTTCTTTAATGTGACTCATGCTAAGACTAATAGAAAACAGAAAAGACCTAATGAAAAATTGCCATCTGTCTTTACTGTTTGCTTAAAGCCAGTAAATAACATTGGTTGAAATTTGACACACCTAATTTTTGTAACTTCCTTAAAATCTTGTCAGTCCTGTAGCTAGAGTAGCCCCTTTCCAAGAAGATGGCTCTACACTGACAAAATACTTGGTCTTAATGAAAGCATCCACATAAAGTGTATTTTAAAAGCACAATGAATTTAATTGTTGACCGCAGTGGTGCAGCAGTTAGCATTTTCGCCTCACAGCAAGAGGTTCTCCCGTTTGATTCTCGGCTGGAGTGCCTACTGTGTGGAGTCTGCATGTCCTCCTCACGGTCGAGTGACATTAAAGACATGCAGGTAGGTATGAGCGTGAATGGGCGTGCCTTCTTTGAAGGTTGGGCATCGGGCTGGCAACTTGACACTGTAAAAATCCACTGCCAATCATGAGCAGACCAGAGTTCCACTGTGGCGACCCCTAACCAGGAAAAGCCAAAAGTCTTTTACTAACAAATGACATATGTGGAAAACAATACAGATTTCCATACCAGATCGGTCAAGGCCCGGGTTAACAATGACTGCCACCAGTACTGTTGGCTAACAGGGTGCTGGTGGAAATTGGGCTACTGTGGGCCGAAGGAGGAGAAGGAGAAGAGGGGGGAGGTATGCCCAAAGGCAGAAAGAGAGGAGGAAGGGTAGGAGTGTGGTAGTGAGGGTAGGAACTTTGAATGTTGGCAGTATGACTGGTATAGGGAGAGAGCTAGCTGATATGCTGGAGAGAAGGAAGGTTGATATATTGTGCGTGCAAGAGACCAGATGGAAGGGGAGTAAGGCCAGGTGTATCTGAGGTGTGTTCAAATTGTTCTATCATGGTGTGGATGGGAGGAAAAATGGGGTTGGTGTTATCCTGAAGAACAGTATGCCAAGAGTGTTTTGGAGGTGAAAAAAGTGTCAGATATTCTGATGTTTATGAAGCTGAAAAGTGATGGTGTAATGACTGTTTTTAATGCATATGTTCCGCAAGTTGGGTGTGTGATGGATGAGACAGAAAAATTTTGGAGTGAGTTGGATGAAGTGGTGATGAGTGTACCCAAGGGTGAAAGAGTAGTAATCTGAGTGGATTTCAATGGGCATGTTGGTGAAGGGAACAGAGGGGATGAGGAAGTGATGGGTAGGTATGGTGTTAAGGAGAGGAATGCAGAAGGTCAGATGGTAGTGGATTTTGCAAAAAGGATAGGCATGGCTGTGGTGAATATGTATTTTAAGAAGAGGGAGGAGCACAGGGTGATGTACAAGAGTGAAGGAAGATGCACACAGGTGAATTATATCCTATGCAGGAAGGCCAGTCTGAAGGAGATTGGAGACTCTAAAGTGGTGACAGGGGAAAGTGTAGTTAGGCAGCATAGAATGGTGGTCTGTAAGATGACATTGGTGAACAAGAAGAGGAGGAGGAGTGTGAGGGCAGTGCCAAGGATCAAATGGTGGAACTAGAAAAAGGGTGATTGTGAGGTGGAGTTCAGGAAAGAGTTAAGGTAGGCACTGGGTGGCAGTGAAGAGTTACCCAATAGCTGAGTAACTACAGCAGAGCTGGTAAGGGAGACAGCTAGAAAGGTGCTTGGTGTTACATCTGGACAGAGGAAGGAGGACAAGGAGACCTGGTGGTGGAATGAGGAAGTACAGGAGAGTATATAGAGAAAGAAGTTAGCAAAGAAGAAGTGGGATTGTCAGAGAGATGAAGAAAGTAGACATGAGTATAAGGAGATGAGGTGTTTTGCAAAGAGAGAGGTGGCAAAGGCTAAGAATAAGGTTTATGAAGAGCTGTATGAAAAGTTGGACACTAAGGAGGGAGAAAAGGACCTGTACTGATTGGCTAGACAGAGGGACCGAGCTAGGAAAGATGTGCAGCAGGTAAAGGTGATAAAGGATAATAAGGGAAACATACTCACAAGTGGGGAGAGTGTGTTGAACAGATGGAAGGAGTACATTGAGGGGCTGATGAATGAAGAGAGAGAGAGAGAGAGAGAGAGAAGGTTGGATGATGTGGGGATAGTGAATCAGGAAGTGCAACAGATTAGCAAGGAGGAAGTAAGTACAGCTATGAAGAGGATAAAGAATGGAAAGGCTGTTGGTCCTGATGACATACCAGTGGAAGCATGGAGGTGCTTAGGAGAAATGACAGTGGAGTTTTTAACCAGATTGTTTAATGAAATCTTGGAAAGTGAGAGGATACCTGGGGAGGGGAGAAAAAGGGTTTTGGTACCAATTTGTAAGAATAGGGGTGATGTGCAGATTTTTAGTAACTACAGAAGGATAAAATTGATCAGTCACACCATGAAGTTTTTGGAAAGAGTAGTGGAAGCTAGGTTAAGAAGGGAGGTGATGATTAGTGATCAGCAGTATGGTTTCATGCCGAGAAAGAGCACTAAAGATGCAATGTTTGCTCTGAGAGTGTTGGAGAAGTCTAGATAAGGAGTTGCATTGTGCTTTTGTGGACTTAGAGAAAGCATATGACAGGGTGCCTAGAGAGGAGTTGTGGTATTGTATGAGGAAGTCGGGAGTGGCCGAGATGTATGCAAGAGTGGCACAGGATATGTACAAGGGTAGTGTGACAGTGGTGAGGTCTGCAGTGGGAGTGACAGATGCAGTTAAGGTGGTAGTGGGATTACATCAAGGATCGGTTCTGAGCCCTTTCTTATTTGCAATGGTGATGGACAGGTTGACAGACAAGATCAGACAGGAGGCTCCGTGGACTATGATGTTTGCAGATGACATTGTGATCTGTAGCAAGAGTAGGGACCAGGTTGAGTAGACCCTGGAGAGGTGGAGATATGCTGTAGAGAGGAGAGGAATGAAGGACTAAGACAGAATATATGTGTGTGAATGAGAGGGACGATAGAGGAATGGTGAGGATGCAGGGAATAGAGTTGGCGAAGGTGAACAAGTTTAAATACTTGGGATCAACAGTTCAGAGTAATGGTGAGTGTGGAAAAGAGGTGCGGAAGAGAGTAAGGCAGGGTGGAGTGGGTGGAGAAGAGTGTCAGGAGTGATTTGTGACAGACAGGTACCAGTAAGAGTGAAAGGGAAGGTCTACAAGAGGGTAGTGAGACCAGCTATGTTATATTGGTTGGAGACACTGGCAATGACAAAAAAGCAGGAGTCAGAGCTGGATGTGGCAGAGTTAAAGATGATAAGATTTGTACTGGGTGTGACGAGGGTAGACAGGATTAGGAATCAGTATATTAGAGGGTCAGCTCAGTTTGGACAGTTTGGAGACAAAGCGAGAGAAGCGAGATTGCATTGATTTGGACATATGCTGAGGAGGGATGCAGAGTATATTGGGAAAAGGATGCTAAGGATGGAGCTGCCAGGTAAGAGGAAAAGAGGAAGGCCTAAGATACGGTTTATGAATGTGGTGAGAGAGGACATGCAGGTGGTTAGCGTGCAGAGCAAGATGCAGAGGACAGGAAGAAATGGAAACAGATGATCTGCTGTGGCGACCCCTAACGGGAGCAGCTGAAAGAAGAAGACTAATAATGTATTAGTAGATTTTATTGTTTTTCTTAACTGTAGATTTATACACATACATTCATTTTTTTTTTTTACTTTATGTCTTGGTAGGGATGCATCAGCTGGTTTGTCATGTGATTAGTTTAAAAGTTATTTATTGGAGTCCATTTTTGTGTAACTGTTCTGAGAAGGTTCTTGTTTTATAAATGAATGTGCTAAACTTTAAGGTTGTTTTATCTCATCTGTTCACAGTGCTTTATTTTGTTTTAAAAATAACAGTAAAACTTAGTTGTGCTAAGAAAGGTGAATACCCTAAGTACAGAAGGTACAGAGTGCTTTTAGCCAAAGTGTGTCAGTTATGGTTGGATACAGAAGAGGTAGAATAGACAACAGAGGGTGACAGAGTGATAAAATTAATACAGAAGGCTATATTTAGGACCCTGAAATGGGTAGCTCTAATCCACTTTGATTTACGGATGTGCAGCAAATTTATTAGGATTGGGTCGGAGATTGCTCTGTAAGACAGGCATAAGTCACCCCTAAGAAGTCTGTAAGATACAAACTGAAATGCAATGAACAATGACACCATGCTCTTAGCAAACCACTGAATGACATGTTTAAACTGGCATGTGAAGGGTAACAGCAGGATTCCTCTGGGTAGGTGCATTTTTCCTTATGCCTGTAAGGATGTTTGATAATGCAACCACATCCTGTTGCCTCTCCAAGGAGGACTTCTAAGATTTCTCATTTCATCAGAGATGCATGGGGTAGCCATACACTGACTCTTCAGTCTTCAGACACTTGCAATCCACCTAAGATTACTGTTATAGTGGCGAACATGCAACTCAAGTCGAGTTCCTCCTAGTAACAGAAAGGGCATTGGGTTAGAATCAGGAATTACAAAGTCATCTCCAGTGAAACAGTCATCCCACAACATAAACCGATGGTTGCTACAATCAGTGGTCAGATAAGGCTAAGGTCAAGAAAGACTAGGCTGAAGACCTACAAGTAAAGAGTTCAAGAAAGTACACAGGGCTCTAGCAGCTCAGGAAGAACAGACAATAGGTGGAGTTGAAGAAGAATGTCAGCACCTCAAAACAGCACGTGTGAAGACTATAAAACAGATATACAGCTAAGCCAGGTATGGAAATAAGGTACATAAAGAAAGATGGCAGTTAAGTGCAGACATCCAGGAAGTCAGTCATCAAAAGAAAGGAGGAGTGCAGGAAAAAGTAGGAGATGAGACAGACCAAGTTAAGAAGGAATACAGGTTCGCTAACAAGCAGGATAGAGAGCAGTTGAAATAGAAAACAACAAGACATAAGAGACACTTTACCAGCTTCTGGAAAGTGATTCACTAGATGGCACAAAGAAATAGGTTGCAAAGAAAAAAAACAGAAAGATAAAGATTGTCAGACACCCTTCATAAGGGATGCCATCAACAACCTGTTCACCAGTGTACAAGACATCAAAGGCAGATGGAAGGAGTACTTCCAGCATCTTCTGAATGAATACATCCCCACAGAAACTGTACTACCCCAAACAAAGCTTATGATAATAGAGGTACCAACCCTAGAAAGAGCAAGAACAGCACTAAGGAAAATGTAGTCAGGGAAAGCAGCAGGCTTATATGAGTTCACAGCAAATATGATAAAGATGCTGGGTGAGATAGGGGAGAAATGGCTCCTAAGGATACTAATAGCAGTATGGAGAGAAAGATGTATCCCAGATGACTGTAGAATAAGCATTCTGGTGCCAGTGTACAAGAACAAAGGGGACATGCACAACTATGGGCAGTACAGCTGTATCAAACTTGTGTCACATCACATGAAACTTCTGGACAGGGTGATTGATAAATAAATATGCAGAGTATTAGAAAGTAAGATGGGAGAAGAGCAGTTTGGATTCAGATCAGAGTGAAGCAAAACTGTCGCAGTGTTTGCAGTGAGACAGATAGTTGAGAAGATGCTAGAGATGAGGATGAAGTCTGAATGGGCATTCCTAGACTTGGAGAAAGTAACACAGTCTTGTGATGGTTCAAAGTCCTGGAAACATTTCTGTAATTAGTGCAGGCTATGTACATGGGCACAATAACACAGGTACAAACAGTGTTTGGACTTAAAAAAGGGTTACCAATGGGGAGTGAGTGTGCATCTGGGTTCATCTCTGAGTCCACTGCTGTTCATACTGGGGAGCAGGTCTGAGTGGGTATATCAACAAAGCTACAGTAGGCAGACAATTTAGAATTACAGGCAGTCTCTGAACAAGAAGGTCAGCAAATGACAGAAGAATGAAATGCAAAACCAAAGGCATAGAGGATCAAACTGAAATAAGACCATTGTAATGGCAGCAAATGGGGAAAAATCACAAGTAGCTGAGATAGAAGGGCAAAATAGTGGAACAGGTTAACAGCTTAAAGTATGGGGATGTCTGAGGAGAAGGGAAGTCTGAATAAAGAGGTCAAAGCTAGATCCCAATGGGGTTTTGTCTAACAGAAGAATGACAAAGAAGCTGAAAAGTAAGGTGTACAAAACAGTGCTGCAACCAATATTACTGTATGGTACATAAACCTGGGCTGTGAAGGCAGAGGAGGTGAGGAAGCTAGAGATGATGGAGGTGAAGTGCTGGAGATCGGTGTTATGATGCACACTTTGGAACAACTGAAGAAATAAGGATTGGAGTGGAAGCCCAAGAAGCTCAAATTGCAGAGAAGGTCTAAGAACAAATTACGGTGGGTTGGACACAAGAGCAGGAAAGCACAAAACAAATCAAGTGAAGATCTGGGACAGACAGGAGAAGGCAAGAGAAAACAAGGGCATTCAACAAAGAGATGGATGTATTGTGTGACAGAAGACCTACAACAGTCAGGCATGACTGCAGAAGGAATTAAGACAGATGGCGATAATTGATGCAACACCCTCTCCCCATGCAGAAAATGGGGAGTTGAAGAGGGTAGAGTGTTTTGTGTACATTCTTGTTTCTTTCAGATGCATTTATCCTTCCTTCAGAACATTCCTAGGAAGCATATTTCTATGTCACTTATGAGCAGCAGCAAAAAGAAAAAAAAAACAGAACTGCCATGCAGTTGTTCGCTTTTGTAACTGAAATCCCTCTAATGACAAGAGATTTCATCCTTATACCCATAGGGATATCCAGCTGCTGGAAAGATCATGCCTGAATACTGACCTCTGCCCCTAGCTTTAAATCGCATTACAACTTTTCATCATTGAGTATCTTATTTAACATCTACTCTTAGCAAGTACAGTTATACAGCTGTACTCCTGCATTTGGAGTTAGTCAGTCTCTATTTCCTGTTATCCATATGAACTACCATCAACTCAAGCCGATGGAACCTAGGTAAAACCATCTGAAAGGGACAAGCTCTTAATATTCTTTATTCTGCACCATGACTACTGGCCATAGAGCTCCTGTTATAACCATACTCATTTGTTCCATCAGTGTGAGATCCAGTAGCAACGCAGCTATTATCCACACAGTCATGAAAGATTTTTTTTCTGGCCTTGGCCACCCCCACCAAAGGCTGACATACACATTCACATATGTGAGGGCCTACAATGTCATCCCCTAGGAGTGTGTCTTCCTTGCACAAGACTACCAAGTGACAGCTGTCTTGACAAAAACAAATACAGATCCCCAGCCAATATGCTCAAGATTTGGGCCTCTCTCCAGTTGGTGTTGGCAGTGCAGAGGGCCAGACCTCCTCTATTCCCCACAGCTGGCAAAATAGCTTTGACTATTTGCTTCAACCCTCCCTTTTCTGCTCCTCCAATGCCTGAATTGCTAGTTGATCCTGGGTCTCCCAGCTGCAATCAAGACTATTTCTTTTTTTAAACCAATGCAATCTCGCTTCTCTGGCTTGGTCTCCAAACCGTCCAACCTGAGCTGACCCTCTTATATACTGATTCCTAATCCTGTACATCCTAGTCACACCCAATGCAAATCTTAACATCTTTAATTCTGCCACCTCCAGGTCTGACTCCTGCCTTTTTGTCAATGCCATCGTCTCCAACCCATATAACATAGCTGGTTTCATTACCCTCTTGTAGACCTTTTCTTTCACTCTTACTGGTACCAGTCTGTCAAAAATCACTCCTGACACTCTTCTCCACCCACTCCACCCTGCCTGTACTCTCTTCTTCACCTCCCTTCCACACTCACCATTACTCTGAACTGTTGATCCCAAGTATTTAAACTCATCCATCTTCGCCAACTCTACTCCCTGCATCCTCACCATTCCTCTATCCTCCCTCTCATTCACACACCTATATTCTTAGTCCTGCTGACCTTCATTCCTCTCTTCTCTAGAGCATATCTCCACCTCTCCAGGGTCTCCTCCACCTGTACCCTACTCTCACTACAGATCACAATGTCATCCGCAAACATCATAGTCCACAGGGACTCCTGTCTGATCTCATCTGTCAACCTGTCCATCACCATTGCAAATAAGAAAGGGCTCAGAGCTGACCCTTGATGTAATCCCACCTCCACCTTAAACGCATCTGTCACTCACCAATGTCACATTACACTCATACATATCCTGTACCACTCTAACATACTTCTCTATCACTCCTGACTTCCTCATACATTACCACAGCTCCTCTCTAGGCACCCTGTCATATGTTTTCCCGAGTCTATACAAGCTACTGCATTTTTTCGTGCCAGTCTCAAGCCCAGATAAATGGAGAAGGTTACATCAGGTAGGGCATATGGCGTAAAACTTTTGCCAAATGACATATGTGGACAAGAATACAGAGTTCATGTGAAAACTGAAGGGAGAAAATGCAGTGGTATTTTGGGACAAGCACATATGGAAAGTGTCTAGAGAGTCATTTCAGATGAACTAAAAGTAAACTTCACTTTTCTTAACTTTGTCATTTTTGAATTAATAACAAAGACTCAATATGTTTAAGTGATGAATATTGAATTACAGTAGAGTAGGTCTGCAGAAATAAACTTGTTCTGCCAGTTAGCACAGTGCACTTAATGTACACTTTCTCTTCCTCCATACTGCAAATATGTCGCAGTTACATCACTCTGTACATTATTTACAAATAGTTACAAGATTATATAGACGTTCATGATAGTCTCCTGCTGTATGAGTTTACTGATGTCACATGATCATACAGAATGAGTATGACCTAAAGATTTTATATCATTCACTGATGTCATATGCTTGTTACTGATGTATTATGGATTTTATTGTTTTATACAGAGAGAACAGTGTTATCTTGTTAACTATGAATGTTGCTGTGACAATGCCAGCCCAGCTATCCGGAATTTTGTAAATAATTCTATGTCATTTGTGAATATTAATATGATTCATATGCTTGTCCTACAAATCCCTCCTCAGCACATGTCCAAATCAATACAATCTCACCTCTCTGGCTTTGTCTCCAAACCGCCCAATGTGAGCTGACCCTCTAATATACTGATTCCTAACTCTGTCTATCCTTGTCACACCCAATGCAAATCTTAACATATTTAAGAGAACTATATGTTATGTGTGTATATTAAACTACTGGTGCAGAAGTGTGTGTTGAACAGGGTTTGGACAGCACTGAGCTTCAAGAATGTGTCCACAGTGTACCCTACCGGAAAAAAAAAACAGGAATGTATATAAACTATATACCTGTGCAAATGTATGTTTTAATAGTAGAACTTGTAACATACAGAGTTAACTAGCAAAACATCAAGAAAATAAGTTGAAATTAAGTGCTTTACAATGTGCTATAAAAGTTAGTTTCAATGCAGCAAGAAGACATGTTGTCTAGTGCTAGAAAATGTTTCTATTGTCCTGCAGAGAAGTTATTACTAGGCTTAAAATGTAAATTGTTTTACTGCTTTGTGAATTCCTTGCAGCTGCACATCTGAGAGATATGTATTTTTTTTTTAAACAGAGATGTTAGTTTCTGGTTTAGCTTGGGAACTAAAGTCAGGTGACAAAAAATGATGTCATCCAAGCTAACTCAGCAGTAATATGTGATATTGATTTAAGAATTCTCTCAGAGACAGAGACTGGGCATTTTGTATCTTATCTTGGAGCTAGCAAGAATATCCACTCATCTCCACTTGCCTTGCTTTGTAAGTAAATTATTTAGGGCATAGTATCTCTTTTAGAATTAGACAGGAGTATAGTAATGATTAGTTTAGATGCTTTCTGTATTTATTTGAGACTGTCCTGCAATGTTGTTTTAAAATATCTCC
Organism: Protopterus annectens; assembly: GCF_019279795.1. Taxonomy (NCBI): domain Eukaryota; kingdom Metazoa; phylum Chordata; order Ceratodontiformes; family Protopteridae; genus Protopterus; species Protopterus annectens. The sequence goes on along the minus strand of NC_056744.1, from coordinate 1,180,131,511 downwards.
TGTGATTTTGAACTCTGTAGTTACTGCGTTGTTTGAGTATTGTCTTGTTCTTTTATTATTTGTTATTAAATATATTTAAACCTATCTTTGTGGCTGGTTTGTTTAGAGATATTTAAGTTCTTAGAGTACTTGCATATGTATTTGGCGACACTGTACAGGCCACACTTAATAGCCTGGTGCTTGGGCAAAGACTACCATTTGGATTAATAGTAACATTACACAATAGGATCAGACACTCTTTATAAGGGCCGTACAGTAGCTGATAAGTAAGGGGTTTTGGTGGCAGTGATAACTACCTTATAGTCTGGGCATAAGGGAGCAGAGCTAGTAAACCTGTGCAAGCCTTTCCCAGGTGTGTGTCTGTGTATAAATCAAATCTCAAAGCGTGATTGTGTGTGTGTGTGTGTGTGTGTGTGTGTGTGTGTGTGTGTGTGTGTGTGTGTGTGTGCGTGTGTGTGTGTGTGTGTGTGTGTGTGTGTGTGTGTGTGTGTGTGTGTGTGTGTGTGTGTGTGTGTGTGTTAGCTACTTGGGCAGGAACATAAACCACTGGTTGGACAGAGAGACTGTTGGGAGGACTTGGCTTGGAACCCTGGCTAAGGACTCAACTTTATAGCTGTGCCAGTGGGTAGTCTTACTGGGGATCTGGAGAGAGAGGGAGAAACCAGCCGCAGACTGACTGTGATCTCTGTGTGCTCTTAAGGGAAACTGTTCTTTACTGTGTGTGTGTGTACTTGTCATCCTCCCATTGTGTACGTCCCTCATTGTTGCCATTGGTGAGGATTGAGGCTCCTTGATTACTGGGCCAGCGCAGGGGCGTCACAGTTGTATTTCTTATGAATGCTACAGATGAGATGTACATTTTTCTGAATTATGTATTGTTATCACTGTCATCTTGTTATCTATGTATGTTTGAGTTGTTATTGCCTTTGAGCCCAGCTCATGGCTGAAAATGGTCTGTGGATCATTCATTTTACCCAGCTAATAAACATAAATAGAATGTCATTTAAAAGCTTAGTGACAAAATGAGAAATTATGAAGCAGCCAAGTTTATGATGAAAGTCTTCAATGCTTTGTTACTTCATGTGCTTCAGCAGAGGGAATAATCCAGTCTGGAGCTCAAGTCACCTTTGTTTGGTTAGTGAACCCAGTTCTTTGGTAGCTGGTGGTTGAAAGAAGAATGACTGACTGTAGATGTCTAGCTGCTTTCTGTTTCAGTGTGGGGATTTGTATTACTGACCTGATAACCTTGTATGTCTCCAGGTGGATTAATTTACTCAGTGTCAGGATGTGGAGGTAAAGTAGGGGAAAGCCTTGTCCAAATGCAAAACAAAATGCTTGCCACCATCTTTAAATAAAGACATTACATGTCAGAGATGTGAAAAAACAGGAACAACAATGAGGTTTGGCTCATTTGCAAAAGATGCACCAATAAAAATAAATGCATGGCTATAATTGGGACAGTTTCAATAAAACACATACTTCCATCTCTGTTTAGGTTAGATGCAGTAATGAGATTGTTATGGGGGGGTGGGTTGAGTCTTACCTTCACGTTTTGCTGACTTGAAGACGAACAAAGTGGACTGAGAGTTAAGGTTGAAAGCTTTGCTCCCAAAAAGGAAGCCAGAATTTTTAATGTCTTGCTAACAGACCTGCCTGCAGTACTGCATTTCTCATTTGTGGCAATCAAAACTTTATATTGGATCTCAAGCTAAAAGTGTTTTATGGCCTTTTTTCTTTCTAAGACAGCTTAGCATAAACCCTCTTTTGTCAGTGAAGTACTTATAGTAAGAATAATAATTGTGGTGATAGCAATGCCTGAGCAATCAATACTGTAAAAAAAATATTCATCATAGGGAAAATTAATGCAGAGGAAATGGATGCATAAATTGAAATTATTTATTTATATTTTTTGCTTAAATTTCATTATAAAATGTAAATGAATGCCTTGGCAGTGAAATATAGGGTTAGTATGGGAAGGGATATGAACTGAAACATTTGTTGTATTTTATGTTTTTTTTTCAGTTTACTTCTTTAGTGAAACATGTTCATTTCTGTCTCCATACAATGCAGCTTGTAGATTATGGTGACTTCAGTGGAAAAGTCTGGTGATTGCCTGTATCTTTCAAGACTGTATGGAGAAATATAGAAAGCGAATGAGGGTTGTAAGAAAACTGTTGCAATGCAGTAAGGCATAATGGACTTGTGCCTTACTATAGTGTGCATTAGAGTTTTCAAATCCTTCTGTACAATGGGGTGTGGCATAGCGGACATATGCCTTATTATGGTATAAAAGAAGGTATAGTATAACAGAATGCACATGAGTATAGTGCTGTCCAGTTCTGTAGAACCTTGAAGAGCAGCATTTTGCTTGATGTGACAGTATACTACATATGGTTTAACTTTGAGAAGATGTAGTCAGAATATCATGGGAATGTATGGTGTGGCACAAGTGATGAGTATTCAGCTGATTGCAAAATGCTGGCACATTGTTTTGTGTTTTGTGAGATTGCTGCATAGTGGGGATTTAGAATTTTCCCTTTCTCCATTGTAATGCAATCTTGGTATTGGTATACAGGAGTTGCAGGGGTTGTGAGGGCCCAATCATTTGTTCTTTCTCTATTCTTTCCCTCTGTTTGCTTTTTGATCAATTGTGGCCCAGTATGGTTGTATTTATGCATGTTTTCAATGAGGTGACATAGAATCTATGTACAAGTGTGTATCTAAGTATATAATTGGTATATAATTAGAGTATTATTTTGCGCATTGGGGACCTGCTTCATGTTCCTCAACATTTGGTCCCTTCTCTACAGTGTCATTATTATGTCATATGTGTATATATTCCCCCCAAGGCTCTACAGCCTCACTCCCCTGGGCTGTATCAAGAACTTTAAATGCATGGAAACCTGAAGAGAAGTAAAGCAGGGCAGGTCTTTAAGGTCTTTTATGAGCACTGATTTTAGTAGCTCACATCCACAGTGCAAACATTTCTACTAGAGCAGGTGTGGTGCACAAATTCCTCCAATTTTCAATATATTTTACTGCTCCATGATGTAGAGAGATATTTTAATTATCTAAATGTTACAAAAATGATGTGATACTCACATATTGACAACAGTGGCTTGTTATACCAATGATTGTTATGACAGACTTCAGTTTCCTAGTAAAACTGAGTGTACAGTTCTTTTATATATAATGGTACAGTTACTGATGTATGTTATTTTAATGAATTTATGTCAGGATGCAGATAACATGATGCCAGTGTGTACATGCTAGAAATGGTAGGGCAGAAAGGTGAATGCAAAGTGTTTTAAAAGCCTGTCCATTAAGATTTTTTGCTAATGTTGTAAAGGAACTTCAATTGGCATTTCTGAGTGGAATGTCTATATTCAGAGTTACTGTTAAACTGGGGAACATTTTTACAATTATCTTTTGAATGTTGTTATCCCACAATTCCACTAGAGTGGGCAGAGTTATGTTATTATACATGCAAATTTTATGTTGATTAATGTCCAGATTTGTGGTCAGTTGTACCTATGTTTCATGGTCCTTTGTCCAGATTTTTGATGTCTCTAGGTTGAGACATATGATGACAAAAAGATTGTTCCTGTTATGAAAAACAGTGGTAAAACCACCGATTGAATACTGTGCTGTGGGTTTTATATATATATATATATATATATATATATATATATATATATATATACAACAAAACCCTGATTAAGAAGTTGAAAGGATTCAAAGGACACTAAGGACAGCCTTATTCAGCAGTCACTATTTTCAGTCTTGCATAGACTTGCAAGAAGAGATTTGATTCTCTAGTGACAAGAGAGTGAGATTATAGCATTGGCACTGGATGTGGATTTTAACATCAACAGGCCATTAGAAATGACGCCTGCTTTATAGCACCACCTGCATTTAGGACATCTGAAAAAATATTACCTTTCATTATACAGTAAACAGATTGTGGAATTCCTTGTCATTTTTTTTTAGGAAGACAGAGACAGGCCATTTTAAAATGTCTCTAGAAAAGTGTGTTAGGGATAGATTATATGAACCTTAATTTTTGTGGAACAAACTTCTAGACAGCCTCTAAATGTAACTAAGATTTTTTTCAGTTACCCTGAATATTAAAGTATGCCCTTAGTGCCTCACCATATTACTACATCTCATTTCTTACAGCCTGTTGTACCTCCGTTTTCCTCATGGCGTCAGTACTGCTGTAACAGCGATCTATAGCCCTCTCATTAGAGGAGAAACCTACTACTAACCATAGTCTTTCCTCCCCAGCCAGTCCACATGACCAGAGCCCATTTTTCAAAGCTCAGTTCCCAAAAGCTCAGTCAGAAAACAAACCTCTATGCCAGTATCCTTGTTTGCTGGTGCCCCATTTAAATGTTCCACTTGCAAAAAGCACATTTATTTAAAATCTTACAATAACAGTAAATGTCTTTCTCTACACTGTTGCAGTATTCTTTACAGAAGGGATCTCCTGCCAAGGATAGCCCAACATCAGGACAGTATACCAGAGCCTTTAGATTTAACAGGCACCATACATCAAATGCATGCTCTCTGTGTAAGTCATAGGGAATAAAGATGACATACGGAAACACTCAGAAATGAAATGCCCCAGGAGGAACAGAATACCCTCAAGGACAAAAGAGAGCATGTACATCCAGAAGGAAAAAGGACAAAAGAAAAAGGAAGCAAGTGTCCCTTGGTCAGGAGGGCAGCAAAAGCAGAGAGAAGAGTTAGCAAAGAGGGGGAAGGACAGAGGGGCAGAATACTGCAGCAGTGAAGAGAAGGACATCTACTGTTATGGTAAGATTTTACACAACTGTACCATGTTCTTCCATATCACTGTTGCAGTTTTTTTTTTTGTTTTTTTTTACAGAAGGGAGAGTACAAGAGCTAAGGAGGAGGATGTGATAAGGAAGGTACAGAAAAGCAGTCTACAAGACCATGCATAATAGCCCTAGCAAAACCCACTCTGGCCCTAGAAATAACATCCAATTTATAATGTTTAGTGAAAGTATAAACACAGAACCAAGTAGCAGCCTCAAGGATGGAATTAGTGTCCAAACCATTTGAAAAAGACACAAAATAAGGCAATTGCCCTAGTAGAATGTGCCTTTACCGAAAAAGAAAGACAAGTGCCTTGAAAAGAAAAAAAATAAATGGCTTTAGAAATCCAGGAGAAGATGGTTTGCTTAGATACAGCCAAACCCAAAGTCCTGTGATGAAAAGAAAGAAAAGGGTGCTCAGACATGAGAATTGCCTTTGTTTTATCCAAATACTTGAGTTGTTTATGAGGAGTAAAGGTACAAAGAACCTTTTCACCGGCAGACTGTGGATAAGAAAAAAAGGAAGGAAGGCGAATAGACTGATTAAGGGACAACTCATAAACTTTCCTGGGCATAAAAGAAGGATTAGTTCAAACAGACCCTGTCTCTGTGAAAAATTAAAAAAAGGAAGAATAGTCATAAGAGCCTGAAGTTCAGACACTCTCTTGGCTGAAGTAAGAGCCAACAGAAGAACAGTTTTGGAACTAGCAGGTTCAAAAGCAGCCTGAATCATTTTTTCAAGTACAAAACAGAGGTCCTAAGAAGGGAGAATAGGCTTTCTGGAAGGTCTGATATGAAGGAAACCTTTAAGAAATTGACCTCAAACTGAGAGGCATACCTCTCAACCTGGAAACATCAAAAATCTGGACAAAGGCCCACAAAAAAATAGGTACAAATCTGTACGCTGTTTAACATAAAATATTTTCATACATAATTATGTAAGTCCTCCCACTCCGGTGGAATTGTGGGATACCATCATTCAACCACAAATTGAAGAACAGACAAAATATTAAACACAAAATATAACCAGAGTAGTCATTTGAATGTGTATCAAACTGAACTTGTATAAAATTAAAATACAGTTGTCTTTTATAAAATTAAAAGCATCCACCACCTTTAAAAGTACAACACAGTACAGTATCAGCAATCTAGCTATATACTGTAGGAGTAGAACCCACAGCCTTCTGCATCAAAAGCAAATACACTAACTATTGTGCTATTAACAATGCAAGCAAATATGGCATAAGCAGCACTAAACTTCTCTTCCGCTAAAGCTCTCAGCTCCTTGTATAATCCACTCGACACTCAACTATCTCTCTCTAACCTTTGCAGCCCAAGAAATCTGGAAAAAGCCAAAATTTATTGTGGGGGGCAAAAGCCCAATACCAGGGACACATTTTAAACATTCCTTGTATAATCTTGGAAAGTTGCTAGAATAAAATGTTTTGTATTACCAAATTATCACGGGTTTCCGGAAAGATAGGACAACTGAAACTTAAATGGCTATCATTATTTAGTGAATTCACTTCTCACTAATTTGCTAGAAAACCACAAATTTTAAGAGGAAAAGACCAAAGATCCAAACATTGAACACAAGTGATGGTATGATTAGGGAATTCAGGCTCTTGCTCCTTGTACCTAAGGTACAGGGTTTGAGCCTGAGTAACCCTAACCACCAGGTATAGTTAACTGGGGAATTTCACACACACACACTGCTAAGCAGATAAAATACTTCCAATAAGGGGATAAAATAACATACACAAGCAGATAAAATGTTTTCCAGTAAGCAGATAAAACAACCTACACACACTTTATGCAGATAAAACACATTTGGCCAGTACATAAAGCTACAGCATGTAGATTGAACGTTAAGCAAATAAAATGCACTCACACAGCTTGTAGATTGAATGGATTTTCTTACCTAGAGGCTGAGACATGTGGGCAGACTATGCAAAACTTAAATTATGCACATTGGCCACCATTGCTGTTTCCCTACAAATAGTTCATAAATATCCACCTAGTCCAACATGCAGTAGCTGATATCAACACACACACATGTAGGCTGGTGATGCGTGATGATGTCGCCATAAATTTAAATTGGCAATACAATACAAAAAAAAAAAAAAAAAATTGGAATTAAAGGGGCCATGCGGGAATTCATGGCACCCCATTATTTTTCCCTTAAAACTGGTAAATGCCGAGGAATTTGGTATGGCTGAGAGGTCTGGGACTGACAGAGGTACCAATTTCACATCAGAGCTTCTGGCTTGTATGTGGGAATGCTATGGGGTGAAGGTGGCACCCAAAGACCACCCCCTACCATCCCCAGACTAATGGTCTTGTGGAGAGGTTAAACTCTAAACTAAAGACTATGCTATGAGCACTTGTAGACCAGTTTAAGAGGGAGTAGGACAAATATTTGCACCATCAGTTCTTTGCTTACAGAGCGGTACCTCAAGAATCTACAAGCTTTTCACCCTTTGAGTTGCTGTATGGGCATAAGGTGAGGGGACCTCTAGATTTGATTCGCGATGAATGAGAAGGTGAGTGTGAATTCCACAAGGAGCCTGTTGTGCATATATCCTAAACCTCAGGACAAGGCACAGGGAACTCATAGGCTTGGCCCAGGAGAACCTGGCAGAAGCCCAACAACAGAAATAGGTCTGGTATGACAGGAATGCTCGAGCTAGAGAGTATGCTGTGTGATAGCAGGTTATGGTTCTCATTTCTGTCAGATATAACAAGCTGCAGGCAGCTTGGGAGGGACCCTTCAAAGTGGTAGGGAAGGTCAGTGATGTTAATTACATGGTAGAACTGCTAGGCAGGAGGCAGGGGCATAAACTGTACTATGCTAACATGATGAAACCTTACCATGGTAGGGGAGGCCCCGATGCCAGGTATTTGCAGTAGGAGGCAGAAGGAGTCTGAGGGGGATCTATGGCTACAGGGAGCCAGCCAGCAAAATCCCAAATAACTATAGTGGAGCCTAGGATTGCAGGTATATGATTTGACAGTGCACCACTGTAATGGGGTCAGCAATACAAAGGCAGCTGAGATCTCAAGACAGGGTATTGATTAATATATTCCCAGATAGGCTCATCCCTCACAAGTAATGTTTCATAAGGGTCACTTGAAAAACTAGCTTGAGTCTTCGAGGGGGGAAGAAGTGTCATGAAAGGAGATACTGCCAGCACAGCTGTCTGGAATTTTGTAAATAAAAATATGTCATTTGTGAATATTAACATGATTTATATAATATGCTTGTATTACAACTGTATTAGAACTGTATCTCATGTGTATATCAAACTGGTATATGTGTTAAAAAAGTATTTCATAAAGTGCTTGTGCTTAAGATGTAACCACAGTCTGCCCTGCTGGAAAAGAACAGAAATGTACATGCACTATTGTAGTTGTTTAAAAGTATATATTTTAGCAGTGGAAACTGGAATACAGAAGGTTAACTTCAGAAAAATAGCTGAAATTAAATTACTTTATTCAGCAAGAGACACAGGTCTGTGCTGAGAAGCTTTCTGTTTTGTCTTCGGAGTGAACTAATTACTACCTCTGAAAACATGAAAGAATGCAATTGTTTTATGACTTCCAGCATCTGGCAAATATCTGTGGTCTATGTATTTTCACAGATAGATGCTAAATACTGCTAGCCTCCAGTAGTGGGAGTTTCACCTGGGATAGAGTCAGATGACAAGAAATTATGTCATTGTGCAAGCTATTCCAGCGGTAATGTTTGAGATATTAATTAAGTCTCTTAGAGACACACAGCATTCTGTATTCTGTCTTGACTTGACAACAACTAGAAGATCCATTCACCATATCTGCCTTGCTCTTAAGTAAGATAACTAGGGTATACAAATTCTCTTTGATACAGTCAGGAATATAGCAAAGCTTAGTTTAGATATTTTTCTTTATTTATTTGAGACTGTGCTGCACTGTTGCTTTAAATATTTCCTGTGGTTTTGAACTGTGATGTCACTGCAAATATATATTTAGTATTGTCTTGTTCTTGTATTATTTATTATTAAATATATATAAACCTTTCATTATTGTGGCTGATCTATGTATTTGGTGACACTGTATGTGCCACTCCTAATAGCCTTGCTTTTGATCAAACTACCATTTGTATTAATAGTAACATTACACAGTAAGATTGAACACCCTTTGTTAATGGCCTTAAAGTATGTGATAAGGAGCTGGCTGCTGACAGTGATAACTACCTTATAGTCTGGGCAAAAGGGGGCATGGCTAGAAAACCTGTGACAGCCTTTCCCAGGTGTGTGTGTGTGTGTGTGTGTGTGTGTGTGTGTGTGTGTGTGTGTGTGTGTGTGTGTGTGTGTGTGTGTGTGTGTGTGTGTGTATGTGTATGTGTGTGTGTGTGTGTGTGTGTGTGTGTGTGTGTGTGTGAATCAAACCTCAAAGAATGTGTGTGTCAGCTACTTGGGCAGGGACACGAAGCACTGGCTGGACAGAGAGGATGCTGGAGGTCTTGGCTTGGCCACTCAGCTGAGATCTGAACTCTATATCTGTGCCAGTGGGGAGTCTATTTGGGGATCTGGAGAAAGAGAGAGAAACCAGTTCTGGAATGACTGTGGTATCTGTGTGCTCTTAAGGGAAATTGCACTTAATGCAAAGAGCTGCATCTAGAAATACTGTGTGTGTACTTGTCATACTCTCAGTGTACATCCCCCACTGTTGCCAGTGGTGAGGACTGAGGCTCCTTGATTACTGGTCCAGTGGAGGGTCATCACACCTTGTATCATACATTTTGTGATTATAAGAGGAAGGGAAAATAAGATATTACCTGTTTATTTGTATAAGTATGTAGCAGACAAAAATACAATGAAAAACAAGGGCGACAAAGACTGATATTTGGGTTGAAATTAGTAAGTAGGGGTATGATGAGGGATAATGAGGGTTAAGCAGAAGTAGGTAGTTAAGAAATATAACCAGATACAGGTTTAGTAGATAGTTGGAAAAGTGTAATAATCACCGTATGGTTATTTAGCACAGAGCAGCTATAGTTTTGTCACAACTATTACAGCTTGTATTTTCTTCAAGGTCAGAAATTATCCAGGTGTAGAGCAGGAGCAGAGACAAATGTTTTACAAATGCTGTTTTATCAGACTTTTAAAGCATTTGTTGTATTTATGTAAAATTGTTACATAAAATAGGTTTGCAAATAATAGATATCAACATTTTATCTAGGGTTTTGATTCTAAGTGCAATGATCACATAACTAAAGTGATGTTTAAACTGACTGTTACTACATTTGATCTGTGATATATTTGGAGAAGGAATTAAATTGTTGCTGAAAGCAAGTTCTAGCAGTTTGAGTTAAATATAATTCTAAAGTTTATAAGGTCTGCAATTTATTTATCAGCCTTACAGTTTTGTGCCACTACAGCTAGTTTTAATTTTTCATTCTGTGCATGGCTTTGCCTTCTGTGTCTGTTTCTTTTGGAGTATATAAACTGCATGCCTCCCTACACCCAAAAGATAGTCACTTGTTAGTGCTTCTGAGGTTTGATTGTGAGAAAAGTAAAAAAAAAAAAGATTTCAATAATGTATTCCAACTTTTTACTCCCAAATAATATACTGCCTCTAGACAAGCTACAGTCACCTTCTGTGTACACCTGTTAGGTTTGTGAGAAAACTTAAACAAATAATTATCATACTGTCCCCAACTTCCCACAAAAGCTACAGCTTTCTGTGAGTAGGGCTGATTATACACTTGGTCAGAGCAAAGTCCACTTCTAAACTTGTGTCAACATCCATGTATACATCCTGGGATGTGGGGGACCATCAGGCCAAAAGAAACTCTGAGGGTCCTCATCTCTGGAACAGACTTTTCCTGCTAGCATTATTCAAATCTATGCAGTATGATTCAATGGTTTCCATAAATATGCCTTTAATGACATTAAACCAATATGCTGCATTGAAGGACCTGAACAGCAATCAGAAAGGCAGTTCCTTCACAGATGCCATGAGCAGTCCAACTCCTGATCCCATGCTGCATGAGCTGCTGGATGTCACTTGTGCTGCTGTATGCACTACTTGAGATGATTAAGTTTAGCTCTCAAAAGGCACAGATACAGCAGTAAAGCTTCCCTGCTGATCCACAGCTACTAAACCATGATATAGTTCTGGGACTTTGTTTATGTACCCCTACTTTACACTGAATTTCCTACAAGGCCACAGAGAAAAAAAGTGGTAAAAGTAAGACATACTGATTAATAGGTTTGGCCTCAAATTCATTTGTAAAACAGTAATACTCAGCTATTATAGCAAAACAGGCAGTGCAAGAGCCCCTGTTACTCTCTAAGAAAACAATGTCCGAGCTTCATTCTGCAGCATAGTCACAGAGGCCTTGTAGTCTTGTTTGATATTAAGGGAGATATATAACTTGCAATGAAATGAGCAAACTAAGTCTACTTTTAGGGTTTTCCTTGTTTGTTAGCAATGGGGTCTATATTATATATTCAACGTTTCAAAACTTTGAATCTCATATGTTCGACAACATATGATCGAAGTTTGAAACTTCAAATTTATAATAAAACATAAAAAAAAAAACTTACCTTAATGCTCCGAGCAGGGAGGGCAAGCTCCCCTGCACCCCCCAACTGGGGGGCTGCACCCCCACACACCCCCTACTTAAATATACCAACTCAGAGATCGCACTTCAGTGCAGAAAAGGGAAATTCTCCCATTCTGGACCGTTATGCGCCATTACGTTTAACCTTCGAACTTTTCAAAGTTCCATCATATGGTGTCGACCATATGGCATTTGAACTTTGAAAAGTTCGTTCTAGTAATAGGAACCCTAGCAATGGCATGAGTTTGCATTCAATATATTAAATTGTTAATGGTCTTAATCAACACGCACACAAATATCACACTGTAGGTAGTATATCTGCAGTGGGACCCTGAATAAGTGTTGGACCCAATTTATTTGTCACTGCTCACCATTTTAACAACCATTAAAAATGCACTTTGATTCTTTTGTTTATACCTGTATCCCACTCAATCTCATCTTTTGAATTATATAGATGTTACATTACACTCATTGTTCAAACTATTTACTGTATTCAGAAGGCATAAAGTTTGATACCAGTCTGAGCTACCAATTTATCACTTTTATTTTCTTAAGTGAGTTGTAATGTGCACTATGCACATGGTTGCAAAGGACAAAATAGGAAATGAGGCTGTTGCGAAACAAGGTTGCTCCAGTTTTATATAATATGCACTGGTAGACTTGGACTGTGCAGAACTGCATCAGATACATAACTGCATCATTTTATAATTTTATTGAAATAGGTTTTTGTGTGATTAAACCCTTGATGGTTGTGATGTGAGTCACTGGCTCTTAACAGCAAAATGGATCCTCTGGAGCCTTTCCTTGAGTCCTCCAATGTACACGCAAAGCTGTGGGGTGGTAAATAACCTAAAAGAATTTGAAGAATAGCTGTGGCTCTGGTGTGGAAACTGTTTCACTTCTTCTTAGAGCAGGCATGTCACAGTTTTGTGGTATAGACTTCATGAAAAACAAAATGCTCAAATAGTCAACCACTCTTTTGCTATAGCACACTTACACCTTAGTGCTAGTGCCTTGCCTATATGGCTCCAAAAGTGAAAAATGACAATATACTCAAGTTTCAACACATATATAAATATCACTTCAAACAGTCAGCAATCGGATTAGTGAGATCATAATTGTAATAAGTAAAGCTAGTGGACAGAAATATAAAAACAGACAACAGTAAATAAATAAATGAATGTTACATATAAAGACCAATGTATTAAAATTGCAAATTATCTCCATGATGAAAGGCACAAGGATGTACTGTGCTTGTTGCTGTTTGTCTTTCGGCTTTTCCCAGTAAGGGGTCGCCACAGCGTAACTCCAGTCCGCTAATGATTGGCAGTAGATTTTTACGAAATTCCGAGGTGCCAGCTCGACGCCCAACCTTCAACGAAGGCACGCCCATTTATGCACGCATGTCTTTCGAATGCTACCCAACCGCAGGGAGGACATGCAGACTCCACACAGAAGGCACTCCCAAGCCCAGCCGAGAATCGAACGGGAGAACCTCTTGCTGTGAGATAACAACGCTACCACAGTACCACTGTGTCATGTACTGTGCTAAAGTTTAAAAGTGGTGTTGTTGCAACACATTTAAAGAAGATGCTTATCACCCACAAGAGGAAAAAAGGGCATAAGATCTGAAGGTTATAAAGAAATAACCTTCCCTTCTTCAACCTATGTTTGTGATAATTACTAATTGTTATGTCATGGGATTGTTCTATAATACAGATTTCATCAATTCTCTAGGTCTACCCAATTTACCATCTTTAGTACAGGTGCACCTACTTCCAGAAATGACCTGATCAAATGCCAACAAGTATAACTCTTCAAAGAAAACATCTTGGAATTAATGCAAACGTTCTGCATATTTGTCATCTGCAAACAAACTTTACATTTAGTGCAGGAGGGTATATCCTTTTGTGTAATGTTACATGCTTTCGCCAAACATTTATTAAAATGCAACTCTCAGTCTTTAGTAAAATGTATCATCAGAATTTAGATTTATTTAACAGCACAACATTGCTGCCCCTATATTGCTTTGTCACTAAAGCTCTTTCTTTAATAACTTGTAACCTTTTCAGTACTTGCTGGTCACCATAAGTTATACTGAAACTATGTGGTTCTGTCATCTGCTCAACAAAGACAGGTAACTGTTCCTGTTTTTGCATCATTTCAAAAGCATTAATGACTTATTCTGTTCTAGGTGGAAAAATGTGCTTTTAATTTTAATTTCAGTCAAAGGGATTTTAGGGTAACCTAAACCTAACAAGGAATTTTGACATTCAACTTAATTTGAGGAACAAAAATGGACTCTGTATTATAGATAAAAACAGTAATTTTCTTTTTCTTTCCTTGCAGCTGTATATTTCTGCATTTTATTATGTCACAGTTTCACACCTCCTTCTGAAATATGTGAAAGTCACAGTACCAACACATACATTACAAGCAGCAGTTGCAGCAATGCAGTTTCTCCAAAGTGAGACTTCAGCTTTTAGCAATATTATTTGACTTAGCTTACCTAATGTTTCCAGTTTCCTACTTTAGGTTACAGCAGATCATGCTTAAATAATTTCAGCACCCTAAACAAATTCATACATTTTACCTCCAGTAAATGACGCTGCTGTCCACTTTTAAATTATCTTACCATTGCTGACCCCACACTTCCTTCACCCCACTTTCTGTAGTTCAAAACACAACCTACTTTGTATTTACTGTCATAATACAATTTTGACCACCCCATGCCCTGAGACAGTGTCCTGTTGTACTGATTATTCCTTTTTCTGGTATATAGACAATGAGCTCTGGATTTTTAAGCTCATTGGTAGAATATATTAGCTAGTCTGTTAAAAAGACTCTACTGAAGAACTAACATACACATGTAGAAAAATATAATGGTTATGATGGAAAGTAACTTCTTACGGATGGAGTCTCACATTTAGTCGTTTCTTATATTTGACATGAACCCTCTAAACTGAGTAACTGTCCACACACCACTCTGTTAATGAGATAAGTGACATATAGTTTGGACAGTTTACTATATGTGACACATTCCTAAGCACAGGCCATAACTGTTTTCTTTTAAATTTATGCACAAAAGCACACACATTGGAAAAACTCATTCAGACTCTGCCATAGACCGCTGTGTGGGAAAGGTTAGTTTGTTTTTCTTATATTGCTTTCTTGTCATTTGTATTGCTTCATTGTCTCCTTCTATTTTGTATCTTGTGGTATATTTTCATTATATTATGTTTTAATTGTATTCTGCTTTCTATTGCATATTTAAACTAGGAAAGAGATCAGAGCAGTGTCTGTTGTGAGTCACACAGAAATTAAATTTTTGTCCACCCTCTCACATTGGTGCCATTGTGTTTTTAAACTCAACTGTCTCTCTAGTTGCCCATCCTTTATGTTAATTTGACCACATATTTCTTTCCCTCTCCTCTTTCATTGGCTATTGTCAGTAAGTACAAGACTGACATTTTGTGAAGTCTTCAGCTATTTAATCTATTAGTCCTCCTACTGTATTCTATAGAGCCAGAATACTAAGGGCCCACCCCCATCAAATCTCTCTTGTACTTGTAAAATTAATGACTCACCCCCTTGATTGCTAAAGCTTAGGTTACCCCCTTTTTCATATCTAACTGCTTAGCACACACTGCAACTTTTAAGATTCTAACCCATCTTATCTTTAAAATCTCCAACATCTGGGCCAAGACCACCCATTATTGGAAACCCCACATTCTGCCTCTCAGTAGTTATCTTGGAGTTAGTGCTTTTGTTTTGCTCCTGGTGACAGAAGGAGCATAGGGACATTATTTCCTGGGGACTGATGATCACAGAAAGTCTGATAACTAATTCATAGGTGCCAGCCTGGAATCTGTGCTTCTGTTTTGCTCCTGGTGAGATAAGGAGCAGAAGGCATTGATTCCTGATGGTCTCTGATTGGACAGTGATTGTTTATGTGGGATTTTCCTGAATGGACTGGTTACTATATAAGGTATCTACCAGGAAAAGGTTACAACATGCCTACAGATCTCTGCATCATCTGGGACAAGATTGTTGATCAATAAAAAACCTGTGGCCTGCTTCTCTTCTTAGGGTTAGTGCTACTGTTTTGTTTCTGGTGAGAGAAGAAGCAAAGGGGCATTGTATCCTAGCATAGTGAAGCTGTGGTGAGACTAATACTAGTTGTAACCATGTAGTAGCCAATTAGGTGAATCCCCGCTATTAATCATTATTGACAAAGCTAATTCTTTTTACTTTTTCCTATTCAGTAAGCAGGGTTAGTGTTAACATTTTGGGGGCCCCCAGCAAATGTCAAGTTGGGGCCCCCTAGGCACTTCCACTCTAAGTATAAACCACTCACTGACACCACTCCTAAGCTACATTTAGTTCATGCTGCAAACTTAGCTGTACTTAAGTGAAATGGCACAGTAGTCACTGCCTACTGTCTCAGCCCCCCTCCCACACACACACACACACAAACACACACACACACACACACACACACACACACACACACACACACACACACACACACACACACACACACACACACACGCACTCATCCTCCAGTCATCCCCTCTGTTTCTTCCAATCTTAGGCTCTCCATATCATACACAATATTTTTTTCTGTTTCTCACATTTTTCCTTACTCTTCAGCTTTTTAAAGAAGCCATAGCTTTCTATATGCTCTGGGGTGCATTATGTTGTTAGTTTTAGTGGAGAGACTGTTCAGTAACAGGCTTTAACTAAACCAGGGGCACTATATCAGTGGTAAAATACTTAATGGAATTGTGATGCCTGTTACTTGATAAAATAATGTTACTATAACCAGAAATATATTTGAATTTTAAAGGAGATAGATATATAAGAGTTATTATAACTCACCTGGTTTATTAAGTATACAAGATTTTCATACTAACTTTTGTTGGCTTGATGGCTGCTTATTGAAATGTCAGCATTCAAAATAAAGAGTGCCGACAAGCCAAAAAAAAAAGACTGAAAACATGGGAGAAGAGCGAATCTCGAAAAATTGTTCTCCTTTAAACTTCTTTTTGCAGGGTCAAGCCCCCTGCATGCCCCATAGTCACTAAAAGTATATGTACCAACTGCAAGATCACCATACCTCTGAGAAAAGGGAATATTCCAAAAAAAGGCATCTTGGACATATTATATGTAAATCCATTCTTTTGGCCATTCAGTCTCCATTCTGGGACTCGGTCTAGCAGGTTTTGAGATTTTAAATGGTTACCTGGCTGGTTAGACATATTACAAAATATCAAGATAAGATAACCTGCTGCAGTTGGGGGCCCCCCAGGAACAGGGGGGCCCCAGTGACTACAGGGTTTGCTGGTGCCTAAAGCCGGCTATGTCAGTAAGTACTGCTTGATTAGCTACTTCTAACTTAACTTCAGAACATCTTCCCAAACACTTCATCCATAAATCATCAGTCTACTTTCCCATCAAGTGTTTGGCAGTGCCCTATATAGATACAGGTACCCTCAGTTGACATTTTTCCTGTAAAAGCACCCTTAAAATTTCACCAATACATAGTTACACACAGGGCAACTAATGTGCAGTGACAAGCACTGCTGCCAAAGTTTCAAACTGGATACTACTGATTTTACTTTATATTTTCACCATACTCATCTAATCAATAAAAAGGGCCTATTGCCATGGATATGATCTTCCCTGCTATGTCAGTTACCAGCTTGTTGGATATGAGCATCCTGAGGTAATGTAGAAATTGCTTTGTGTTTACTGACAATCAGCTAATAATCAAAAAACGAATAAGGTATGTGAGAGATTTATTTACTCAATATCAATGGAGGCAAAACTCTGACAAAATAGCACTCCTAATGTCAATCAGGTTGCCAGTAGTAAACACAATGCACCCATCACACACAGTACAAAGCAGACACATAGACCCACATATGCTATGGCACTTAAATGTAACCTTCCTAAACCCTAAAGACCTCCTAGTTGAAGTACATATAACAAATTCCCTCAGCAGCCTCAAATGCACTCTTTCAAAACAACATCCTCATCAACACATAGCAGTCATCTCTCATGGAGTCTGTCTCTAAGGTCACAAATCAAGCCATCACTCAGTCCAACATTCAGGTCATTGGAGACTCCATTGTGAGACACATTGATATTCCACTCTTCAGGCTAAGGAAAGAGAAAGTCAGGATCAGTTGCTTATCAGGTGCCAAGATTTGCCACATTATGTATGCACTCAGGTCATTGGACCACAAGTACCAGCATGCCTCAGTCATAGTCCATTTGGGTGTAAATGATCTGAGACATATGAAGAGAAACATCATGGAGCTCTTAGAATATGTGTCCCAGACTGGTATGAGCCTAGCATGGAGCAGCATTTTACCTTCTCCAAAGATGGTGCAACAATATGAACAGAAAATGACTGACTAATAATTGGCTTAGTTTCTGGCATCATTCTAAGGGGGTGCAAGATTTGTCAGCATGGAAAGAGATGGTCATCAGACCTTGCAGTTTTGCCAGGGATGGTCTGCACCACTCCCCTCTAGACATTCAATTATTAGCTAAAACACTGTCCTCCCCCATGGCGCTATTTTTAGGCAATGCCAAACTGAAAATACTTTCAATATAGGAAATCTGAACAAAAAAAAAAATCTATAGGTGTTACTGCTCAATGCTCAGAGTCAAAACAAGAAATTCCACTCACTACAAGCTCTTCCCACCCTAGAGAATGCTGTTTAAAGCTGTGGAAAGTACGCCGGCAGTGCAAGGCTAGAATACCTTCCACACATTTAGTCCAGCAACTACACAGACATGGACTAAAGCCATGGAAGTGTCTAGATTTACATAAAAAATAAATAAACCTCAAGGCTGGTAAACAGGATTATGAACTTGAGTTTCTCCATGTTCAACTCACCATAGGCAAAATCACATACCACTTCCTTGCAAGTAAACATCCCCTTCTATGACCCAGGAAACCCATAACATGTATTTAAGCTTATTGGAAACACTCACCATCCAGCCCAATGCCATATTCATGGGCAATTTTAATTACCCCACAATCAACTGGGAATCATATACAACACCAAACGTGCAAAGAGATTCCTAGATTTTGTAAACACAAATTCCTTGGACCAGTCTGTCAGTATGCTGACCATGGGCACAAACATACTGGATCTGGTCCTGCCTAATATGGGACAGCACTGCTCCCACTCCTAGGGTAATGCCCTCTCTGTTAAGGTCAGAACACAAAACAGTCTCCTTTGAAGTAAAAATCAAGCCCTAAACCCCACCTAACCCTAGAATGTTATGGAAATACTCTTAAGGCTAACATTATACTACTAAATGATAACCTGGCAAAATTTCAAACCCCCCCCCCCTCCAGTCTCTGAGCACACTGCTGTCTATGTGGAACTGTTCACGGAAACCCTATACATGCATGTTAATAGCAGCTTAGAGGCAACTGTACCCACCAGGAATAAGTATACAACTGGCTCAAAAAACAAGCCAACCTTGTGGAATCCCAACATCAATAGACTGTATAACAGAAGGAAGAAAATCATGGCAAAAATTATAAGGTATAGCACCCAGCATGATAAAAGCACTATCATCAAACTAAAACAACTCAGAAGACAAATAAAGTCTACCAAAGCCAAATTTTGAGGTAAATTTGGCCTACCAGACCAAGAACAATCACAAGGCAATCTTTTGCTATGTCTGTAACCTCAAAGGCAATACACAATTGTGTTCAGAGCTTATTTTTAATGGAGCCACCTATACTGCCCCAGAAAATATAGCAAACCTACTGGCAGACAAATCTGCGCTAACTTTACCCCTCTCTCCCTCTCAACCTTCCCTCAGGAAATGCCATCAAATATAACTTCCCCTATTATCACTAGGGAGCAGGTCCTCAATGCTCTCTCTAACTCCAGGAACACTGCATCAACAGGTCCAAACAATATCACAGAATGCCCTCTAAATAGCATGAAATATGACCTATCAGGTCCTCTGTAATCAATTTTTAACTGTAGGCTCCAAACAGGCTCATGCCTCACAAATGCAGAACAGCAACCATCATTCTTTTGCACAAATTGGGCCATTTACAGACCGTGGAAACTACAGACCTATAAGCCTCACAGGTTTCATATGCAAATACATGGAAAGAATTGCCATGGAAATGTCATCAGTAACTTAAGAAACCTTCAGACATTGAACCTAACCCAGTTTGCTTTCATCTAGGACAGGTCATACCTACTCAACCTTGAGGACGTCTTTGAGAAGGTCACCAAATCAATGGATAAGGCAAAATAATGGTTCCCACTGACTCTCTACTTTGACCTGGTTAAGGCATTTGACACAATACCCTATTCAGGCAGTGTTGAGAAACTCAAGAGTTTATGTAGAAACCCTTAGATCAGCCAGTGGAAAGCCAGCTAGCACTGACAGGACCCAGGAAGTTGGAATTTGGGAGTCCACCTGTACAAAGAGGCCAGTCACAAGCAGAGTCCCTCAGAGACCAGTCTTGGTTCTGCTTCTTTTTGGTATTTACTTCTCTGAAGTTAAGACCAATGTCAAGGGTCTCTGGATAACCAAATTTGCAGACAATTGTAAATTAGGAACAGCTATAGAATCCCCAACCAATACTAATGCTTTCCAGGAATGGCTGACACAGGCAAATAACTTGTATCAGAGACATGGACTAAAACTAAATGCCAAGAAATGTATAATACTATCATTTGGGAAGTCATCCACCTCTGGTAACTATCATATTGACAACATACCTCAAACAGTTGACCCAGTACTCAGGGACTTGGGGATATGCATAGACAGTTATCTAGGCTTTGACCAAAACTTGTCTACAATAGTGAGGAAATCATTCTATGTTGTACAACCTATAAACAAAGGTATGGCATCTAGGTCCAAGGAGGTCATTGTTTCATTGTATTCAGCATTCATCAGACCTGTCATTGAGTACATTGAGAACACTGAAAGGAGATCTGTGCATGGCATACAAGGCACTGTCAGACCTCACCTTGATGGACACCCTACATATCTGTAAAACAAATAGCACCAGAATTACCAATTTTAAAGACTTATTCCTTTCCACTGATATAAATAGGATCATCTGGAAAGACAGGTATGCTTCCCAGAGACTACCTCTTCTCTGGAACACGTTCCCCATCCATGTGAAGCACAGTTCCTTCCTAATCCAGTTTAAGTGTAACTTGGACAATTGGTCAATTGGTTGAAAAACAGGAACTTCATCCCTGGTTTGGCACTTATGGCTCTAATGGACACAGGCAACCTGTAAATGGTTCACATACATGTATATACACACATGCATATATATATATATATATATATATATATATATATATATATATATATATATATAGATATATATTTATATATAGATATATGATCATAGGTTCATAGGATGATACTAGGCTATTGGCTCGGAGGCCCTTATAAGCCTAGTCAAGAATTTTGTCCATGTTCCCTCAAGGTCATATATATATATATATATATATATATATATATATATATATATATATATATACACACACACACACACACACACACACACACACACACCACACACACACACACACACACACACACACACACACACACACACACACACACACACACACACACATATGCATGTCACAGGTCGATTTTGCAAACTTTGACATTCTACTACACATGCTCTGAGCAAAAATCTTGGTGCATGCAAAACACAATTTTGAAAAAAAATATATAGCTCAAAAAACAAATAAAAACATCATGTTTTTGTAGGGGGCAAGCACCCCAGTGCCACCCATGTGGGGGGGCTGCACCCCTTGCTAATTATATATATTAACTCTGATACTGCACTATGTCAGAGAAAGGGCATATTTCCCACCCCCTGAGAATTGTGCTATTTCATGCACATTTCTGCAGTTGACTAAATTTTGTTGACTAAACATATGTTGGGTAAGGGGGGGATTTGTCCATATTTAGTTCCCCCTTATGTATGGTATGTGACCATGTATTGAATAGTGGCCGTAATACGGAATTCAAAATCCTGAAATGTCAAAAAAATAGAATATTTGCACTGCATACATATACTGTGCCAGTACAAAACCAGCGAACAAACAGTATCACTCCCCTGTTGGTGAAACATGGAAATGAGCAATAACATGGGTCCTACAGGGGGACAAGCTCATCTCTCTGCACATGTAGTGGAGTAGGTATTTTTATTTCAAAGTTTTAAGAGTTCAGTTTTTTACATTTCAGCATTGTACATATTCAATATTATTCAATTGTACATATTCAGTATTATTCAAACTCAAACTAAACAAAAAAATGATTATACAGCTACGCAAAACAAATACGAAAACAATCCCACAAAGTTCTGGCAAGCAATTAACTCACTCCTCCACCCAAGTAAAGCTACATCCCCAGAACCAACGACTAATAACCAAAGTGTGAGTACTGACTCACAAATCAACTCCCACATTATAAACACCATCCTCTCCTTAGTTACAGGAAACAATTCCACCCCACCATCTCTTCCACCTAATGTGGAAACTAACAACAACTCTTTTGACCTCAAACCTGTCCCAACTAACACCATAAGAACAATGCTGAAAAAACTGAAACCTTCTTCCTTAGCAGCTGACCAACTCCCCAGTGAGTACCTCAGACTTTCAGCTGATGCCATAGCTCTGCCCACCTCCATTCTAGTAAATATGTCATTAGCAGAACAATATGTCCCAAAATTAAGGAAAATTTCCTATATCACCCCTCTACATAAAGGAGGAACATCAACAAAATTAAACAATTACAGACCCATAGCCATCCTTTCCCCCTGTGTCAAAATTCTGGAAAAATGTATCCGCACTCAATTACTACAATACCTGTTATCTCACAACCTTATCGCCCCCTCCAAACATGGTTCCAGATCAAAACACAGCACCACCACAGTCCTAATTAATTTCTCTAACACCATCAACCATCTGAGAAATTCAAACCAGCAAATAGCATCAGTCTTCCTAGACATGTCAAAAGCATTCAACACTGTCTCCCATCAGAAATGCCTTAGTACTCTTGCCTCATTAAACCTATCAAAGACTTCCCTCTCCTGGTTCCTAAGCTATTTTTCTGACAGATAACAAGCAGTAAGATGGAAATCCAAACTCTCACCACTTCTACCTGTCTCGGTCAGAGCCCCCAAAGGGTCCATACTAGGACCCCTTCTTTTCACCATCTTCTCCAATGATCTAGCCTCATCCACAACACATGCTAAAGTAGTTCAGTATGCAGCCGATTCAACATTAATCTTCTCAGCAGATATCTTACCAGACCTCCAAATAGTAGCCCGATAAGCTTTTAATGATATAGAAACATATGTAAGTAAATCACAACTAATTTTCAACCCCAAAAAGGCAAAGTTAATGCTATTTACCAGCAGCAAACATTCACTGACCACACCTTCTTTCACCATTCTCTCGGCAAACAACACAGTCATCCAACCAGTTGAGCATACAAAACTCCTTGGTGTGACAATCAACAATAAACTCAGATTTGACTAACACATAGCCATCACAATTAAGTAAGTCCCCATCAAACTTGGCTCACTGTACAGAAGCAACCCATTCCTCACTGACAATACCAGACTAGCCATATCTAGAACCTTCCTCCTCTCTGCACTCCTATCTGCTTTCCCCCTCTTTACCAACTTAAAAAAATTAGACTTAACCAAACTGGAAACTTGCTACAACAAAATAGCACGCTTCACAGCCAACCTTCCCCACCAAACCCACCATTGTATTGCGCTACATAAATTACATTGGCTTGAGCTACCTAACCTTCTCCATCTCTACCAACTTAAATTCACACACGATATCATCTTCTATCCAGACAGTTGCTCATTCCGCAAGAAACTTGTTGTTCCCTACTCATATCCACGAAGTGTAAGATCTGTAGACAGAAACTTTCTCACAGTAAACAAAGCTAACAACACTCATTGTAAAGCCTTATTCTCAAATCAAATAGCCAAATTATGGAACTCTCTACCCCACACCCTCCAAAACCCACCTGAATCTACCAGTTTTAAACAACTACTATTTGAACATCTATCCAAGAACTGGCATTGCTGCTGCGCCAAACCAGACTGACAAAATATCTATAACTCTCTCAACACACTGTCCACTCCTAACCTCATTTTCTCCCTCTCCATAGTGTTTATTACTACTCAAAAATATATATAAAGGAAGTGTCATTTGGTCATAACTATTACATAATATGTACACACTACTAATTTCATTTTTTTCACAGTGATCTTCACTGAAATGCTTGTGTGTTTCTTTTTGAACTTGTATCTACTAGAAAACTGTATTGAATACTACTTTGTATAGACTAACTAGATGATGTGTATTCTTCATCTTCCTATATGTACACTGTTGTACAATTTAATTATTGCATTTTGCTTATATTTCTGTGGAGCTTTTCTCCCCGGGCTTCCGTTGAAAATGGGCTTCTGTCCCAAGTCGGACTTTCCCAGTAAAGAAATCTAAATAAATAAATAATAATCAAGGATATTAGTGTACCTCCCTTCCTAAACCTAGCTGGTTACCTGTCTCCAAAAGATCCACTTTCCTTCCCTGTTCATTTACATACAAGATACTGCATGATTATTACTGGCTCCCATCTCTTTATGTCTCTCTTCTGACTACTTACTTCAAAGTCAGGAGGCCCTGCAGCTACTTGCACTTAAAATTTGTCTAACATTGGTGAAAATTCTTTTCTAAAACAGATTCTGCTACATGAAAGTCACTGCCTGCTCATATAAGGGATATAAATGGTGTTTCTTTCGGCTTTTCCCAGTTAGGGGTCGCCACAGCGGAACTCCGGTCCGCTAATGATTGGTAGTTGATTTTTACGTGCCGAGTTACCAGCCCTGACGCACAACCTTCAACGAAGGTATGCCCATTCACGCATGTCTCCACGCAGAAGATGCTCTAGCTGAGAATTGAACCGGATAGCATCCTGTGAGGCGACAACGCTACTGCAGCACCACCACCGCGGGTATATAAGGGATATAAATAACTTTCCTTAATACTGAAAGCAACTAAAGAATTTCATAACTAATCAATCCTAACTAATAAATCCTAGTGCACATGCTTCACTAGCAAAGGTTAAATTAAGCTTTATCTTAAAAATTACTTTACTTTAAAAAGTTTTTACACTATTTTGTAATTGTCCTCCTCACCCATTCAATACTTCCTACAGTAATGACTGCCTCCTTGTATAATTACTATGGAAATATTTTTGTTGTATACAGTTATGTGATGTATTCTGTATATACAGCAAAATGTCAATGACAAGAATGTTTTGCAATAATATATCACTTTGTCTCTATATAAACTATTTATGTTATTTCTTTTCCCCAGTGCTTAAAGATTTATTTGTATTTGTTGCTTCCTTCTTGGCATGCATTGTTATTGAAAAGGGTCATTTTGACTAGCTCACTCACCTGGTTAAGACAGTTTATATATATATATATATATATATATATATATATATAGCACTACCAGGTTTTACCTCATATCATGCTTTCCGGCCCCAAAACTTGGACCGAACCACAAAAGGAGGGGGAGTATCCATATTCATCAAAGATACCCACACCTCCAGGTTAGTGGCAACGCACGAAGCATCGGTGACCATCCAGGTGCAACTAACCATAGGCAAAACTGCCCTACAATTTGTAGCATGCTACAGACCACCCTCTCAAACTCAGGAACCCCACTCAGCCTTCCTGAAGACACTGGAGA